>NW_015113130.1:14085-49000 GCF_001443285.1 Poecilia latipinna | reverse complement strand
GGAAGGAAGGAAGGAAGGAAGGAAGGAAGGAAGGAAGGAAGGAAGGAAGGAAGGAAGGAAGGAGCAAATAAGAAAAGGGGGGGGAAGGAAAGCGGGCAGCAACAGAAGGTAGGAAGTAAATAGAGTTTTTATCTACAGACAAACCAAGCAGAACTGGAAGTTCAGAGAACGAACCCGACTCCCCGTCTAACACTGGCCATCACACCTACAGCTGGTTTCAGAGCTTCTGAGGCTGCTTGCGGAGCGGGGTTTAAGGTAGGATCCTGCTTTCATTTTTTGGTTCTTCCTGATCTTATCTAAGGGAAGTAGACATGAGAGTATGATATACAGGAGGCAGACAGGTCTTCAGGGTTGACTGGCACATGAGATAGTTTCCTAGCTATAACAATGAGGCACCAGAGAGAGAGAGGGAGAGAGAGGGAGAGAGGGAAAGACAGACAGAAAGATAAAGCAATAACAAAGAGACAGAAACCAGGCCAGGCATCCTGGGTATTTCTGAACAGTGGCATCATACAAAGTGATGCTTCTTAGTTTGTGCAAGCTTATGTTTTTACTCTTATTTTTGACCAGAATTTCTTATTTTATGTTATTGAAAACATCCATCAGTAATTTCTTAGTTTTGTTGAGGTTGAGCTCCTTTCCCTCACTTTTGCTTGTTTATTTTTTCATGCATTTTATATATTCAACAAATATGCAATTTATTAAAAAAAAAAAAAACGACTATGGTGGTCAAGTTTCAGGTAACGTCTCCACTGGGAAACGCACTCGCCACAATCTCTTATTCCTCCCTCACGCAAAAACCACAATAATTGATCAACAATGCGGCTAAAAAAAAAAAGAAAAAAAAAAAAATAAAAGGGTGCTGGAGGGGTCAGCTGTCGCCCCTGGATGCTATGCGACAGGCTCCTCGGGGACGCAAAGGTGAGTCTGGGTGGCGGCAAATGACTCGTCATAGTCAGCTCTTAAATAATGTATGAAAATTGTTAGAGCATGAAGAGGAAACCATAGAAGAGAGAGATATGCTGATGGGGCTGGGATGGAGGGAAAGAAAACTGGAGCACTTTGTTATAATTAAAAGTGCCTAACCCATGCAAGATTTATGTAGTTGCACAAATTTTCAAGCCGCCGCTACACATACTTGTCAAAGCGCCCCCCCCACACACAAAATAAAGCTTCAGAAAGCAGAAGCGAGATAAGACCTTTCTCCCAACTGCCACCAGGCAGGTATTAAATAAATAAGTCAGACCGGTGACACCCACAGACGGCGCTCTGCGGCGTGCTTTAGTTGTCCTTACAGCCTCGACGCACATTATTGTCGGCGCTCGTCTGATTCATTCTTCAATTAAACCCCCAACCCTGGTGAATCTTTAAACTGTGCAGTGGAACGAATTCTAAATAATGGTTTTTGCCTTTAATACGGCAGATTAAAAAGTGTGCAGCGCGTTCGATCCGTTGCTTTGAGGTGTGGCTGAAGGCGCAAACTTAAGAACTGATTCTTTCCGTTACGTTTAAGAGCAATGTAGTCGCCGACATTTTGTCATGCATTTTGGAAAATGCGACTTGGTCTTCAAGGTGTTCCGCTTTCGCCCCAAACTACCTGCTGTGCTCTTCGGTCTTCATTATGCATCCAGACATCTAGATTTACAATTCAGCGTAAATAAAACCAACTATTTATTAGGTGACTTCTGAATTCAACCGGTTGTGAAGGAAAACTTAAATTGAACTAACGCCGATGCACAACGTCAGGCTTACTTGTTGTAATCCATTTTGAGAGAACAATGGAATGACAAACCGTGGAAAAGGTTCACGGCGCGCAAACAATTATGCGAGGACCGTCGAGCTGCTCCAGCTACGATAAAATGCTCACTTCAAGCACTTTCGCCTTGGCACAGGAGTATCTGCTCATGTTTCATAAATACTAAGTCGGTGCAGAAGATTATTTTAATTCAGAAAATCGTGTAAATCTTCTGCACTCTGAATGAACTCGCCTCGCTAATCCAACAGTCAGCGAGATCAATACAAATGCTTTCCCACTTAAAAAAAAAATGAATGCAGCTGATGCAAATATCAACAGCAAAAAAATTGTAGGAAAGACAGAAGTTGCAGATGTAAATGCTGGAGTAAAAAAGATCAACTATAGAAAATAAATACTTTTGGAAAAGGTTGATTAAGGGAAGCTCGACTAGGTGATTTAGTATATTTTAACTGAATTAAAAATTTAAATATCTGCTGTAAAGGAAAAATAACAATACAGGTTACAACTGTTGTACTCAGGCAATTATTTAGTAAAACAGAAATATCTTTTTTTTTTCTTTCTTTTTTTACATTTGACTCCCCTTTCCATCTTAAAAATAAACTTAAACATCTCATATAATAACACATGTATTTTAATTGGTTCAAGCTGTTAACTAACCGAGGCCTAAACTAAATTCACAGACAGATTTAAGCAGCAAAGCCCCAGTGTTGAAGGGGAAAAAAAAAAAAACAGCACCTACAATAATCCATTTCACACCAACAGGGTCCCAACCCCGCCCGGACAGATGGGCTGTTATTTACTAACCCATTTACCTCTTTCACTGCTGAATTTATGTGCTTCATTGTGTGTGCGTTTCCATGGAAATAGACAAAAAATAGGAAACTATTTTCTTGCCTCAAGAGATTTCTTGTTTGGCAATTCCCTCTTTTGAACTTCTATTTAGGCCAACACTTTGGAGTACATGCAGGGGGAACCTATTAAACGGGTCTAAACGGAGACGGTCGTGGACTTTAATGTGGCCGTTCATCAGCAGATGTGATTTTAACAAGAGCGAATGTAAAGCTTAAAGACGTGGTCTCGTGCTGTAAATTCCTACGCCAGCGTAGGGTTCATCAGTACATTAACGCTTGTAAAATCCCCATAAATGCTTGTTGTGATGAATGCCGATTTGCATAAGTTCATAAAAGGGGAGATGGACCTTCTACTTATCTCCAGAAAAAAGCAATTAAGCAATGTATCAGATGTATTCTAGTGTGTGTTTCCAAACAGATTTTAATCTGTTCAGCAGGTTTATTTTCCCCCACATATTGTTGTTGTTCAGTTTTGCAAGTATTACGTTCTGTTCCATGTTCAGCAAGCAGATCTGTGGGTCTGAAAAGACAGAGGTACTGTCATAACCTGCTCTCCGCCACAGGCAGATATCCGCATTATGTGCAAAAGTTCACAGGAAAAAAGATGCGTACAGTGGTAGAATAAGCGAGCCGGGAATTAAAACGGGAGTCAAATGTTGCCACGGGAAAGAATTGTATCAGAAATCCCACAAATTAAAATGTATCCTTTAAAGCGTGTCTTGTTAAACAAAGTGAGAAAGTATTAGAAACCGTTTCCATCGGCTTTAGCTCCAATTTAACTATTCTGTTTCAAGCAGAAGCAACCGGAGCGGATCCCCGAGTACTACATTCTACCAAATGCTTTAGAAGAAATTCATCTTTTGTTGCAGTAGCTTAATCTCACACTGATTTTTTTTTTAGTTTGGTAATAAGAGCAAACAAACAAAAAGAAAGGATTTAACAGGGAAACGTTTTACCCTCCGTTGAGAAAATGTACCTAAAAGGCAACATTTGCAGTCCCTCCAACAATTCCTTCAAAATAAATGTACCTGAAACTTGTACAAATGATCAGAGATACTTTGAACTAAATGTGACATGACACCCGCTTCTTTTGGTCAAAGGCCACTAGGCTTTACGGAGAACCATAAGATTTAATTTTTCACTACATACAGGACGGAAACGGAGGTGAATGTCAAGTTTGACAGCTACAGCTAAGAGTGGCACCTTGATGCGACTGAGTTTCCGATACGAACATCAGAAATCATCTACAAAGCAACTGGTTTTTAGGGAGTGTTGTCAGAAAACAGCCTCAAAAGAAAAAGCCTACGGTTTGGCGTTTCAGTAAAACTTAAAATGCTTAAACAAAGCCTGGATTTTCCTGAACCTGAGATTATGCTTATGAGATTGTGCTATTATTTTGAGCATGTGTTGTAGATGTTCAGACCTACGTGATTAAATAGTAAAAACAACCATCATAGAAGGCAACATTTTAAAGATTACTGAGATATAAATGGCACAGACTATTTGAGAGGTCTTTTCCTGCGCCGAGTTAGCATGACTAAACAAAATTTTGAAAAGCTGAGAATGAAAACTTTAAACAGATGGATGTCATTTAGTCCTACTGACCTTTACATTGCTTAGATTCAGTTCCGACACCGGGATGGAAAGTGACTTCTGAAACAATTTCCTTCCCACCAAACTTGCCGTCAGTGAAGCAAAACTCCTCGTCTGATCACGCAGATGGGGATATAATTCCACACATTCGACAAATCCAATCAAAACTGAGACAGAGCACATCTTTTAGAGCCTTAACCACGATGGAAAAATGGGCCAAAGAACAAGTCAGGAGGAAAATGAGACGAGACGGTAAACACTGCGGGGGGACAATGATCGTCGGAAAAGGCTGTCAGGGCGACACGGGGCCTTGAGGGAGTCCGGGTCGTTTGGTCATGAAATGGAAAAAGGCGTTTGTCACCCGATGTGACACTTTGATCTGCGGCTTGATGAGATGTTCAGATCAATAGATGATCCCATCTTTGCGTCTTCAAATTACTGATATCAGTCACTATCCTTCCACTGCTGCATCGCCGTCTTCCCATTACCCTTTGTCATCCTCTCATCTCTCTCCCTCTCTCTCTTCATTCAAAGTCACAACACGGTGCTCGGCCAAAACAATTTGGAAAATAAACTTATTTGTTTTATTGCCAAGGCCCACGATCAATAAGAGTCTCCTTTCTGCGCACTAAAAATCAAAGCTGGAGTCATTAGAGTATTTGTATAGTTGAGTATAAAGCAATAGGGATATAAGCCTGACTCTGGCATAGTAAAAACTTCTGTCTCCTAGCTTACTAAGAACTACTCTTTTCTTAGATCACAAGCTACACTCAAATGCATCTTATGAACTGCAAAAACACAAAATCTTATAAAGTATTTTCCCCCAAAATATCTTTTTCATAAATGTCCTGCTCCACTGGCAGATTATTTCACTTACAGCCAGTGCATTTCCATCAATATTAGGGAATTATTAACTTAAGACAAGCTCCTATTTCTTGCTGAAAATTTACCTATAAGTTAGTTTTGTCTTACTTCAAGTATACCAAGATATTTGCTCTAGAAACTAGACCAAAAACACTTAGTGTTTTTGCAGTGTGAGAAGTTATATGCAGGAAATATTTCATGGTGGAGCTCCTGACTCGGACTATATTCACTTTGGTTGCCTGGCAACATCCCAGCAAAAGCGAAACTCAACAGTGCTGCCAGCAGGACTGCATTTCCCACCCAAAAACCTGATTCCGTTTAGCCGTAACGCGGCTAAATTGGCTCATATTCATGCCCGATGCAATTCCATGTCCAGATTTTGGTGAAGTAGGGCTTCAGCCAGCTTACTCAGTTCAAACCCAGCACAATTTTAACACAAAATACAAAGTAGGAATAAGTCGTGAGAGATTTTCTGACCAAGAGTTTGTTTCTGGTCTGAAAAAAAAACAAACAAAAACAAAAACAAAAAAGCAATGGGACACCATGCACTCCCTGTAGTCAAAACTGCTACAACAACAAGAGAGAGAGATGAGCCTGGGACGTAATTTAGTCAGAGCATCTATCCTGCTCTGTCCTTTTCCTCTCTGCTGCTTAGTAAATGGCCAGTGGGATGATGGTGCCTGTGGTGCCCTCTTCACAGAAGACAGATATGCCCTGATGCACAGGCGGTTCCGAGAAGTGCTGAAGATGTCAGCCTGTACACGCACACGGAGCCACAGCAGGGCATGAAAGCTTCCTGGGGAAATTATCTGTTCCCCCAAGCAAAAATATACAGCCACACTTATAAAGCGGGAGTGGGGATGTAAAAAGCAATGTACCGGCTGTCTCTTTGACTGATGCGAGTGATCAGAGTCCTTGTGCAAAGACGAAAATACGCGAAGGCACCTGGTAAGGGTCCCCTGAAAGGAATGAAGTTTAAAAGCCGGATACTGAGTGAAAAGAAACTGGCATTTACCAGCAGCCCTTTGATACCCTGGAAAAAAGAAAGAAAGAAGAATTCAGGCTGGTGAGTAAGAAATTGTGCTTAAGGTGTATCCTCCTGCTGCTCTGTGTTGGTGTAATTAGGACTCGTAAATGAGGCGGCGCTACAGGTTTGCTTATAATAAAGTGTTTATGTTACATAAAGAAAATCTATTTGTTTATCGAAAAACAGTATTTGGAATAAACTACGACATATGATAACCCCAGGTGAAAAGAAACGTAACAGAACTCTCGCTTTAAAAGCAAGACATGTATTACTTTGCTTTTATTTTAAACAGAAAAGCAACAAGTATTCCTACCGCTTCTAATGTATTGTTGATTATTGCAGTTAAAGTTGCAGTATGTGACGTTTATAACAATCTGTGAGAAAAAAAAAAATCAATCTCCTCCACCTCCTCGTATTGCTCCTAGTGTCATCTGCAGAAATGTGCCGCTCCCGGTCAAAACCAGCCAATCACTGCCGAGAGGAGCGTCTTATCGCTGTCAATTAAACTTGTGTATGAGCTGCTCGATGTGCAGTTAGCAGAAAAAAAAATCACCTACTCTTACAGAAAAACTGTTCATCTGCCACCATCAATGGCCACACTAGCTAACCTGAGGATAACGTGGAAAAAGAGCTGTATCGTAGCAGAGAGCAAGGGATGAGCAAAATAAATTTCCCATTCCATTTTAAGGTTCATTTTTAGCCAAATGCTTACCATGTAGCATTTGGGAAGCAGAAGAAAACTCTAACACTTCTGCTGACAGGGCGATAAAGCCTATGTTGCTAACAAAGTAAGCTGTAGACAGAGGGTCATGATTTTGTTTTTGAATATCTGTAAAAAAAAATAAATAAATAAAAAAATCTCAACTTATTCTTGTTAGATTTGTAGCTATACAAAAACAAAGTTTAGAAGCATGCTGTAAAAATCATAAACTATAATATTTTACATCAGCATGTTTCCATAAAATGTTTAATTACTTAGTCCCTAAACAAATATACCCCTAAAAATTAGCATTTTGTAGGTGTATAACGGGGACGAGGGGGGGGGGGAATCATGCTGCCTTACATATTAGCTAAAATGACAACACACAGCAATCTGGATTGCCAGGAGATGACTGCTCAGTCAGCTTCACAGTTTAAAAAAAAAATAAATAAATAAATGGCCCATAAGTTACCATAGTTACCTATACCTTAGTCTAACCCAGGCTTACAGCGCAACTCTGCAAATATTCAAAACAGTAAAATAGCTGCTGACTAAATCATTTAATATGCAGTCAAATTACAAAACAAGCAAAACCCATTTACCCTGCTGTAGATATTTATTTCCAAATATCTACAGCAATGTGAGCTTACAGTCAGCAGGCTGTTCCACTAAAGGAAGATCAGAAGGCACATCACATTCACTGTGAACGATGGCCATTATTGTACTTTGCTGGAGCTCTTGCACGTTCTAAATTGATTAGATTAGATAGCGATTAGAAACCCTGCGAGTCTGTTCAAGGATTCAGACCATCGCAGCTGTATGATAATAGAACTGCAAAGTGAGGGATATTGAATTAAATAATGGGACACAGGGTTTCTTTGTACTACAAGCGACACCTTTCTGGATAATTCTTCCTCTGACACTTATTGGCTTGGGGGAAAAAAAAAAAAAACTTCCAGTTTGACTTCTGAAGATATTACACTTCTCAGATGCAACGCTAAAAAGAAAACGTGTTTCCTTATTACAGGGTTCTCATAACACGGCCATTTTAAAGTTTCATACTTTTCCAGACATTATATTGCTGCGCCATAAAATGTTCCCCTTCCAAAAGGTTTTAGTATCAATTTTTGCAAGAAATTATGATGCAACATAATGCTGAAAGTGGCTTCTGACTCAGCAGTCTGATAAAGATCCATTACCCTGTTTCTGGGGATCCGGAAAAACTTGGATCAGCTAAACTCTTCTAACCTTCTGCAGTGAAATAACCTGGATTAAATATTGATCTTTTCTTTTACAAATTCGAGTGTTATTTCACAAAATCTTTACATTTCACCATAATACCAGTGATTTGTTTGGCATCTAAACCTTACTCAGTTCAAGAGCCTTACTTCCAGTTTAAACCTCAGAAATAAAAAATAGATGCTTATCACCATTAATGAACTTATTATTCATTGATTATTGAGGATGCAAATATATTTTACATTCTAATAAACTTTTATTTTTCCAAAACAGATTTAAACTGCATCATCATCCTTTTTGGGTCATTGTGTTTGAATGGAAACAATATAACCTCTTAACTTAGCCTGGGGTGAGAACAATTTAACGTTTAAAAGTTTATGCCAAACATCAAAAAAAAAGCTTTTGATAGCTTTTTCTAACCATGTCATTATTTTTGAGAGTAAATTCTAAATAAGCACAGTTTATTTTTCTTGGAATATTTGGGGAAATAAAATGCGACGGCGTCAGCAGTGTCGGAAGCCGCATTCAGCAAAACCCAAACCGCTTTACTACAGTGGAGTAAGAATTCTCACACAACCAGACATCCCACAAATATAAACCCTGCCTTGGACGAAACTCATACGTCAAGTAAATGAATATTCAACTCACCACTGATTTAAATGCACAAGGTGGCGAGCTTAATGGGAAAACAGATATCAGTTCGCTTTGAACTTCTGACGGAGTGCAGAAAGTTCCAAAGACAATTTTGTTCTCGCAAAACAAATCTATAAGTCATTCAAACTAATTCAGTACTAATGCATCATGTTTGTGCAATTGTTCCAGTCAATTACAACTTATCAGAATGAGGCAAAGAGAGGGAAAGCACCCCATTAGGCCGCTTGGCGTACGCCGGCTTCTGATGTTTACTGAAATTGACTAATCGACTGTGCTATGGTTTTAAAAAAAACAAAAAACAACGAGACTGAAAACCCCAGGAGGCCCAGTATAATTTTTCCGTTTGCAATCCTGACTAAATGCTAGGATCTTCGGCTGTTCTTTGCTGTCGGCGAGAGGCGGAATGAAAAGTTGACTCCATTCTATAATCAACGAAAGCCGGGGCTCCAAGATCCACGTTAATTGGAAAAGTGGGATTGGCTTTGAGAGATTCCAAACCTGGCAGATGCCCACGGAGACCTCTGAGACGCAGAGCGCTAATCCTTAAACAAAACTAAAGTCTCAAAACAAAGAACGGCGCTGGGGAACTCTCCGTTTGATTAAGGAATCAATCAAGATGAACTATAATGTTTATGTTCTTCATTACCATCATAACTGTGAGAAGAAAACAAGTTTAAAAACAATTAAATCATTTTACGTGGCAGTCTTACATAGTTAACTTTGCCCTTGTGAAAACACTTAACCCAGCTCCCACAAATTACAATAACTGAGTAGAAAAATAACCAAGGTAAACTTTTTAATATATATATGTAAAATGATTGTTCATATTCCACTGAAAAGAAAAATAATCTCCCGACAATAATATAAATTGCACACTTCAGCAACAAACTGGTATCCCATGCTCCTGGCTTTCAAAAAGCGCAATTGGAGGTTTCAGCTCTGTGATGGCGCATTCACACAAAACGCATTACGCACGCCGAAAACACGTCGATGCTTCAAGTTAGATGTGCGTGCACTTTCAATAGAGACGCTTGACATTTCTAGCTTTTTTGCGCGTCTGGTTTACACTCCACATCTATGTGGAGGCACGTCGGACACTTTGGAAGCTCTTGATACTCAAAACGCTCCAAATGGCTCAAATCGTGTCGCGCTAGACGCTCGAAACGTGCCGCGCATCGATGCGTCTACACATAGACTTTGACTGTAAACCAGGTGCGCCTGACGCTCGTAACGCGTTTGGTGTGAACGCACCATGACTGTTTTAGATTTTAAAAAATATGGTACGATCTGATTTAATACTAACCCTCCGCCAAAAATGAGTGATTATTGATACTCTGTTTTTATGGACTACCAGTCGCATCACACAAAAAAACATGTATAGAAGAGGAAAAAGATTCCATATATTTAGAAATTGTTAGAGAGGGAGACCTTGGCCATGTAGAAGAAAGGACCTAGTGGAGGTTATATTCAGACACCTGCTTTTAAACAACCTCAGAAAGTGTCAATTGTAGCTTGGAAGTATTGCTGAAAGTTGTGTGAAAGCCATCCACAAAATGGATTTTCAACTGCAGAAAGCAGAATTTAAAAGTGGAGGGAAGAGATTAAGATAAACCACATGTAAAGTTACTTAAGCATTAGAGTTTTATGCTAAACTACCAATTAAATACTAAAGTGGTTCATTGCTGTGTCCACACTTAAAGCAAACAACTCGGCCATCTGAGGTCAGTGAACCTCTGTCCTTTTCTAGCATGAACTCATGAACGAAGGAAAAGCTCATTTAGATTCAATCTGCAGGGTTTCTACACAGCCTTCAAGTCACAATCCAGAACTTTTTCTCACCCATATTCCCAGAATTTGTTGTCCTTTTGTAGATCATTTCTGAAGTGTAAATACAAAAGTTTGCCGTGACTTTCTGGGAAATGTTTTAATGGCTTTTTAAGGCTTTACACAAGAAACCAGAGAAAGCAAGAGACCGTAATGCCAAGGGACAGAGGGGCCGGTTAAGGTACCACTTTTAGAAAATAGGACAGGGAGTAAGGCACTTCCTCTGTTTTCATCTCCCATACACTTCCAGAACTAAAAAATACATAAATAAATACATTTTAATCCAATTCTATACTTCTACAGACTTGACAAGTCCCCTGAATCTTTTGTTTTCCCTGTTTTAGAGGAAATCTGCCACTGACACTACAACGCTGCCTGAACAGGGCACTTAAAAATGCCTTAATGTTCATAATTTAAGATATCACTTGATAGCAGCTTTGACCATCATGATGTTCTCTCTTTTTTATAACGATTGTTGTGAATATAAAGTACCCAGTCAAAGATAAAGTTGTGTGTCGCAGGGAGTTAGACAAGTAAAAATATCCAAACTCCAGTTCTGGAGAGTCTCCGTTGGCTGAACATTAATTACATCGCCGCGATTGGGTAAAATTAATGCCATTTCCTTAGAGTAAAAAGGGCTTTAAACATGAACCTGTTATTTCTGATGCATATGTGCTGCACTGAATGAATTCAACCTGAAACCACGTGGCAGAAACTAGTCGGATTTCATGCCCTCAGAGAGGAAGGTTAAGGAGTCAAATGTCTGACAAGAAAGGAAAATCAAGCTTCTAGCAAGCATCTCACTTCCAAGCAAAAAATAATTAAATAAATTCTTGCCTTGCTTTTATGCAGCAACCATTTTAGCCTGAGGTAAAAGGAACGAATAGGAGTTTATTATCAATTCAGATATCTCATCAACATGCAGTGATGGACGGTCATTTGAAAGAGAGAGAGAGAGGTGGGGAGCTGACTGTTTACAGTGATGGGAGATAAAAAAGCGAAGGCGGAGGGACGAAACACAGCCACGCTCCATCTACATGAACACAACCTGCTACCTGTTGCCCTGGGCGTGCTATTAAGCAACATGATGGCCACTTTATGCCGTGTCTGCGACATTTCGTCCACAAACTAACTGAAGAATGTACCTTTCGACACTGCACAAACGGTAGCTGTGGCAGCCACATCGACGGCAAGATAAGCAGAGGGTTCATTCGCCTTCCTGCCATTTGTTTGCTTGCATTAAATCAAAACCAGGCAGAGAGCAAAAAAAAAAAAAAGATCACAACATTAATCATTTTTTTGAGTAATACAGGACAGCATGTAGCCAAACAATGTTATGAAAAGACTTACTTGCAATGTTGTGGTGACTTCTATCCCTTCTCACGCAACAAAACGCATCTCAAAGACAGTATCTTCTGGTTTTCAAGTAGACGACTTTAAAAATCAAAGTGTTCTTACATTATTTTTGTCCTCAATAATACATTTTATGAGTGTGCAACAATCAGATTCTGAAAGCCCGGTTCTACGGCTTCCTCACCAAGTTCTTCATCGACTAGTAAGGTAAATAAGGGCTGTTAAAGTGTGAGTATGTATGTAGTGGTTTCCAGAAAGTATCTCGGGTTTTACTTATGAAATTGGTTTTATTTAGTTTTTAACCGAGTAAATGATCACCAACAAAAGGACGATGAAAGGTCTTAAGGGAGAATTAGCAGGGAGTCCAGAGAGGAAGTGACGTAGATTTGTTCTTGGAGCCTTCAATGGTTTTACTTTCAAAATTATCTCCCAACAAAAGATTTAAAGACCAGTAAGTTAATTTGTTTCTTTAGAAAAACCGTGCTTTATGCAAAGCGTCGTGGCGCGTTAAACTGCTGGTGAGATATGCTTCTCACTACTAATTTAATTAACTCACTGAGACATTGTGTTTTTGGGAGTGTCTGGCCTAGCAATTATCTCCAACAATCACACAACCCAACGTGGTTTCCAAGCGCTCTTGCCTGTAAAAGGGATTTTATTTTCAGCCGTCATATCTGCAGCCCGTCAACGAGTCATTTGCGTTTTCATTATGACCTTTAGACTGTCATTGTACAGTGAACGACTCTCGGTAATACTGTACAACTGCTAGGTACTGAAAGCTGAAGATTTCTTTGAAAGAGCAACAGAAGCACTCACTCGTTGCACTTTTCTTTTTTCTTTTTTTTTTTTTTTGATGGTTCTACAGCCATAAAATCAAAATAGATCCAGGTGGCCTATAAATAATTCTGGTCTGAAGAGGGTTAATTTATTCACCTCATTAGATGGTGGTTCGTTTAAGCACCAGCTCTGCACCACTTCACCATCTTTAGTTATTTAGGTGAATTTCACTTTTAAAATAATCTGCGTCTGCACAATTTACATGTAAAAACCACATTCTTTTCCAGACTCAAATTTCTAGACATGTTTTCACCTAAATTTTTCAATCATTCAACATTTTAGAGCAAAGCGTTCGCTTTGCCATAAATCGATCGGTGCGAAGCAGGCCGCATCAGCACTTAATGGCATGCAGGAGGCAATGCAGTCGCTGCAATCAGGCAGCTAGAATAGAAACATGTCTGAAACATGAGGTTCAGCAAACCCTGAGGACCAGAGTTAACAAACACTGGACTGAAGTCAACAAGTTTTAAGAAGAAAAATCACTTTGGAATTCATGAATCAGAGTATGTCCAGCAAGAAAACCAAAACTGAAAACCTGATGGGTAAAATGTTTAAATGAAAATCAAAACCAAGAACAAAGAAGGCTATTTAATCAAGTAAATCTGTGCAAAACCACCAAATTATTAGATTTTGTACTCTTTAGAACATTGAAGATGATGGGGGGGGGGAAAAAAAGACTTAATAAAATTATATTTCCGTACTTTGTTTTTTTCTTTATAACTTCCCAGGACCTGGAAAATCGTCAAATATTTCCAGAATTCACAGAACCCTGTGGCAGACACTTTGCGTAGCTCTAAGTCACACAAACGTCAAGTAATATTTACAATTTGTTGCTCCTGCAACAATCTGGCGGAAATTCTTGAGACGCGTTTTGGGCAACAAATGACGTAGTAGTCCTGAAGATTGACTGAGTAGACACAATAAGTAACGTTTTTTGGGGAGTAAAAGGCTAAAATACTGCATAAAAGGTGATAAACTAATAACCTATGTATTTATTTTATTTATTGTGGCTCATAAATCAATCTCGTATACGTCCAAATCACTACTTAATATCAAAGCTATCGTACCATAGAGAGAGTGGTAAATAAAAGTGATAATAGTTAAAATTCATCAATACTTATAAAAAGTCAAAACATGCTAAAAGTATTTCAAACACCAAAGAATGTTACCACCAAGAGAAGACTTGTGCAAGACTTCCCAACACATTTTTCAGTGGTTTTCACAAATGATCTTTGAGTCCTTTATTTAGATCTAAACCAACCTCTGCAAACATGCAGCTTTCGTTATGCAACCCATAAATTAAGAATTTCTCATTAAATCAGGGATATCTGTGGATTGAGATTTCTAAAGGCCACTGATATTAGGCAACCTGTTTTTGAAGCGTGACATTTACAGGGTGCGTCTAAAATTTTGCATTTTTAGCAGTAAAGCCCGCGACTCTCCCATACGATCAAGACCAACTGATTCGCCTTGCTGAATAGCATCAGTGACAGAAGAACTAAACTGGCTTAATTATGAATGAAAGCAAGACACTCCGCATGAACCGTATCCTGGTGGCGATGCACTCCGAGTGAACCCGGGTCCGCGGCCTAAGGTAATGGGGCTCTGGGTTTTCTGTTGCTCCTGGGAGAGTGGCAGATGTGTGAGGTTGAAGGAGGAGAGAAACCATGACAGAGCAACCCACAGAGGCTAATGGAAGCCCCAGCCTTCCCGTTTCCTCGTGCATTAACAGCCACGGCGCTGCCATCTCTCCCCCAACCCTCGGCGACCTCACGGGAGCGCCAGCTGTTCCGGCCGTCTGCACCCGAACAAACAGACTCCACCCCTTCTCCCCCCTCGCCTCATGCTGTTGCTGCTTTTAACACCCGATTCGAAAATATCCCTAGTCCTCAAAAAGCCTTCCATGTAACCTTCTCCATGACTCAAAATAAATAAATAAATAATTTATTTTATTTTATTTTTTTTTTAAAAGCGCATCTCCTCGGTGCCACCGCTCGACTATATCCGAATGTCACAGGCAGGTTCTCGGCTTGAGGCAAATGGAAAGAGATGTAGGGGGGGGAAGCTGGTCCAGATAAAAGCCCAAAAGAACTGCAGGTACCAAACCACCTCCAGATGATCTTACCAGCTCCAGGTAAGTGATCTGGGATAACTTCAACTTTTAAGTGCCCCGTGACCCCGCCGTGAAAGGGAAAGCAAAAGGCGCGTACGCGGGAATGACCCAGCTCCACTTGGTTCACTTCCTCGGTACCGGCACAGAGATTGGAGATTGACACCTCTCCGTCAGACAGATGTGCCTTCCTTCAAGTCGTACCTCATACAGGACCCGACTCTGATCAATTTGCCTAATAGGTGCCTCGCTGTGGTGCTCCAGGTGAGAACTAGCTGGCAATGTCACAAATTAATCACTTGAGTTGCTGTAATTAATTACACCTCTGGTGGAGTCTGATAACGACTCTCCCAATCGCTTCCAAATTGGTGGCCTGCATCTGTGACATTTGGCTTTCTAGATAAAGACTATCGACAAAAGTAGCAAATAAAAGACGTACTCTGTGTGTATGTATATATGTCTGGTCATTCTAGTTCCATGTTGACCTTTACTGGTGTTAATGCATGACTAAATTAACGTTTTCTACACTTAAGAGACAATTAAATATTTTCCTGTGGAAAAAAAAAAATAAAAATACTGGTCAAATTGAAATGTTTGTGTATTCAAATGGAAACTCGTTGTTTGACCCTCATGTGAATTTCTTTTTTCAGTGAGAGGAGAAAAAAAACCAACTGCCCTCAAAAGGCTAGAAATATTTCTCCCCTCTCGTAGGAGTTCCACAGGGGAAACTCTCATGGGAGAAACGCTCCATCTAGTGGCGATTTA
Source organism: Poecilia latipinna (assembly GCF_001443285.1). Classification (NCBI taxonomy): domain Eukaryota; kingdom Metazoa; phylum Chordata; class Actinopteri; order Cyprinodontiformes; family Poeciliidae; genus Poecilia; species Poecilia latipinna. The sequence continues at coordinate 33,427 of NW_015113130.1, read as the reverse complement.
TGGTACTACAGAATAGAAATATGAATTTTTTTTATATAGAAAACAGGCCTTTTATTATGCCATGTTTCAACTGCCAAGTAAATAGACTGTTGTTTTTTTTATCTTCCATCAACATTTCAGATTTTCCAGTGCAACATCTCTCTACACATTTCCTGCACTTGCTACTATTTCAGGTCAGTTTCACCAGGCTATTGCAATCTTCTGCGTCCAAATGAAAGCTGTATGGCGCAACACGCAAAACCCCAGCCCGCCCCTCATTTGTCCAGGTAACGGCCTCATTACTCTGCCCCCTGCCCGTCACCGGCCCGCCCTCCACCCTTAGGCACCCGCCGTTTACCACAGGTGGGCATGTAATTGCTCTGCGGCGCGGCCGAGTTGTGAGTGCTTAGGAGACGGCGGCCACGCTAATGAGGCTGCTCACTGTGTCGCTTCTCCGCAGACTAAATGTATGTGAAACGGGAAGAGCGACGGCATTCCGCGTGTCGGGTTCCCTTGTCGTCATGCGCAGGGCCTCACAAAAAGTATTCAAACGCCAGGATTGATTTCACATTTACTATTGCAAACCTCAGTGGGTTTTACTGGGATTTGGTTAGATAAGCTGCTATGAAATAGTGAAGATTGTGATGTGGTAGGATTTTTTTTTTCAGCTTCAAAAGTTTCATTTAAGTATATAAAATATGAAATTTTACTGTTTAGCTGCAATCACTCCAATGCTACTCTGTAAAATCAGTACAGACGTGCTGCCTTCAAGCCACATCTGACTGGTTAATTATTTATATATGTATTGTTGGTGGACACACTACACATCCCACAATGCACTGCAACAACTAGGAGGACAGGCGATGCAGTTTTTGCGTTCTTTAGCAATGCCTGACCAATTGCGAACATAGCTGGGCTGACTTGAACTTGCCTCTAAAAACTTGATTAACATGAATACAACATGACAGATTAGGACAAAAGCAATGTCTTTAGTGACACATGGTGGTGGCAGCATCATGATGAGGGAATGTTTACAAAAGCAAAGAGAAGCAGGAAGGTGTTCAGAGGAAGGAAGCTGGAGGTGAACGCAACTAAATTCAAATAAGTTTGATCGTTTCAATTCTGATTCATATTTTTTTGAAGAGTAATTTTGTTTACATTTTATTTATGCTTTTAGTTGTGTGGGGTTTTCATTTCGGTCTTATTTATTGTTTTCGATTGTTGTCGTTTTTCTTCCAGTTCCAGTATATTTGCAATATTATCAATGCATCACTGGGAAATGGTCTCAAAACAACAATTACCATTTATCTCATTAGGACATTTTATCGTTCAGCTAAATTTGTTATCGTGACGGGCCTAAGCGCAACAAGATGACGACTGAGCATTTTTGCTGTAAGAAGTAGAAACAATTCAGAATCTACATGAGAAAATCTGGTAGCCATCTGCTACGGCTTCAGGACTAGCCACTGAAGCCATAGCAAAAGCTGTTTATATAAGAAAATAATTTACAAAGGAGTTCCACACTTTTCAGACTTTTAAGAGGCAAAACATTTTGAAACTACCTTTTTTGCACTTTCAGTTCATCCAATAGGATTCAAACAAAGTAAAAAAATTTAGTTTAACGTGTCAAAAGAAATCAAAGTTCAAAAAGGATGAATTACGTGTCACCTCATGTTAAACAAAAAAAAAAATGCATATATTTTGACCTTCATGATGGATGTTATGTTACACTTCAAGGTACGACATTTGCAGCTCGCGACCCTTCATGCCGCTCACGCAGCGCGAGAAAGGAATGCATAAAGACTCACTGGCAGTGCAGTGTTTGAAAGCGGCTTCGCCTTGGGTGTTCGTCTTGGCCTGCTCGTCTCCTGCAGGATGCTGCTTTCGAGCTGGTAAAGCACCGGGAGCTGAGGTAGGCTGACCCACAGTCTGGAAGTCTGCAGGGGCACAGAGAGACCATCAAAAACTAAAAGTTCTTGGGTGTTTTGTGTGCAAATGTTGTGTGGTGCAAAAGTGGCAACGAAAAAAAAAAAAAGAAAGAATCCAACCTAAAAAATATGAACACTGGATTAGATATTGCTGAACAAGAAAACTCTAGATCTGTAAAAAAGGATCGATAAAGACACATTTGATAGTTCAGCTCCCCGTCAGGAAAAGACAAAACCAGAACTTCAGTGAAGAGAAATTATGTCCTTGAAAACTTTCTGGCTCGTTTAAAAGGGGGGGAAGATTTATTGGGTAAAAAAAAAAATAAAAAAAAAAAATATATATATATATATATATATATATATATATATATATATATATATATATATATATATATATCTCTCTGATGCAAACAAGTTTTTTAACCTAGCTTAAACTGAGCATGATGTAGTTCTGAGTTTATTGATAGTTTTATGTCAGAACATCGATGGGATCATCAAGAATTTATAACGGCTGCATTCCTCCTCGGGCAGCTATCTTACTCTGCAGAAACATTCGTTTTGAATCCTGTACTTTGGGCTTCATTAAGATGAAGTGAAACGTATTTGGTGTGACCTTTGAAAACAGCTTTATCGCCGACGCGGTTCCTGCTCAACGTGCAACGCTGCTTTCTACGGCTCAAGCCAAATGTCAACAGGCTCTTTTGGATATTTTTTGAGATTGAGTTTAAAAAGAAAAAACAGGCTTAGGGCAGTATTGTGAGCCTTTCTTAAGATGCTTTAGCTTTGAGGCATTTCTGGACGTATAACCTAAAATAGCTAAGTATATGTGACCACCAGTTAGGATGTGTTCGGTTGATTCAACTTGCCGACATGACAAACGACAAAGTGGGTAAAAGCCGTTATTGACCCGTCTTGCGAAAGCAATATATTCACATTTTATCACTTTACAACCATGAACTTCAATGTATTTTATTCAGATTTTAAGTGGTAGACGAACGCAAAGGAAAAGATAGGAGCAGTTTGATATTAGCCATGCAGGGGACACAGCAAATGTCTAAAATAAGATCAGAGTTGATGGAATTTGGAGTTTTTTTGATCCTGACCACATGATAGCCCACTGTAAAACATGGTGGTGGCGGCATCATGCTATGTGGACAGACTTCTTCAGCAGGGACAGGCAAGACGAAAACGTGGAGGAAAAAAAAAATTCTTGCAGAAGACTGGGATGAAGATTCACCTTCCATCAGCACAACAAACCTAAATATACAACGCAAGCTAGAATGTCGCAATTAAAATTAAAATATATTTATATGTAATAATGGGCTTGTCAAAGTTCCCGGACCTTCTCCATCCAGTCGAACTAAGTTTGAGCGAGTTTGCAAAGTGCCAGCAAACATTTTAATGGGCAAACGAGTACGGAAATACTGCAAGAAGACCAGGAAGAAGATTTTTTTTTGAAAAATCAATTCGTGAAAGTTTGTGTTTGCAACCTTACACGACGGGGGTGGGGGCGGGGGCGCTCAAGACATGCGAGTAATTCTGAAGGGCGCCGTGCTCACAAGAGCAAGCAAGAAAATGTAAACAGACACCGAGCTCGGCGTGAAGGAAAATGTCATTTCATCCGTCTCCAAAGGGGAATATTTGCATATGATTGCATGTCTTGGTGTTTAACATTTAGCGAGTTGCAGAAAAATAACTACTTAGCTGAAGTGTGTCAATTAACCGCATTATGCGACTGTTAGTGTACACGAATCTCATTTAGAGTTTGACCCCGCATCCGCGCGCTGCAGCTCGGCGAATTAACGAATCCAGAGCGTCGGGCAGATGGCCGGCGCAGAAGGCTAAAGAGCCTCAGGCGCCAACGCCGTCTCCACCACAAACTCTGCACTAAAAACCGACTTGCTCCATCAAGCACCAGTGGGCTGCCCTGCAGATTTCTATTGTGCGGGTTCGTATTCTCAGAGATATTCATTGAAAGGGATTTTCAGAAGAGAGAGCGAGCAAGCCGAAACCCACCGAGTCGACGTGAACTGGCTTGCACTCTGCTTGCAAGCGAGGGGGTGTGTTTTTTTTTCACCCCCAAAACATATTTCTTTATTTAATAAATAATAATAATAATGAATAAAAAATAAAAGCACAAAGAAGAAAAAAGTCAACGTCTTCCAGCGGAGGCAACATTATTACGATCAATTCTGTCCAGTCAGAACCGGCGGAGCTAAACAAATATTGACCGAGAGCAGTTTAACAAAGTATCTGACGAAACAGAGCTTTTTAATAAACTAACATCTATTGTTTTATTTTATTTTTTTTTATAGCAGTGCTTTCTCTTTTCCTGCGTAATTAAAGTTCTTACCCCTCTTTTTGCGCGCCTCTTTAATCTCTTCACACATTCGGTCGAACTCGGGATCCAGCTCGGCTGCAAAAATAGCATGGGCTGTGTCCTTTAGGCTGCACGCTCTGTGCCTGATCACCTTGTCTGAGGAGAAAAGGGACAGCGAGAAAAATGTTGCCGTTAGAGACACCGCATACATCCTACCAGCTGCGCTCAAAATAATAGCAGTCCAAAATCCCTACCAACAATGATCACTCTTCTGGGTAGAAATACTGTTTCTACATGGCAAGTGGCTACTGGGTAGGTGTAGAGTAATAATACAAAGTGTGTTGTTGACTCTGTGCAACTATAGCTTTAATTATATTGGAGTCCAAAGCAATACCAGAAAGGATTAGAAAATATAAAAAATTTTTGTAAAAACGTTGGTTGGCAACATTAAATATGCCATTTCTGATTAAAAAAAACCCTAAATATTCAAGCTTTACCCAGTAAGTATAGTAAGTATTGGAGTTAATTACATTTTTCCTCACTGCATGTAAAGCTGCACTATGTAACTTTTATTAAAAACCGTCACTATGTCCATCCAGACAGTAGCGCCAAAAAAAAAAAAATAAAGTTTCTCTGTTTTCTTTTCCCATCTGCAGAAATACACAGCTCAGTCAGAAACAACCAATATCAGCCAGTGGGAGGGTCTTGGCGCTATCAATCAAGCTTCTGTACATGCTGCTACATCTAGTTCCCCAGATCAGAGCCTGACGTTAATGCTCAGGCTAGTTAGCGTGGCCACCGATGACGACGGATAAACAGTTTTCCTGTAACGGCAAATTGTTTCTCTGCCATTAGCACATTGAGCAGCCCGTACGCGTGCCTGGCTGACAGCGCCAAGACCCTCCCACTGGCTCTAATCAGTCATTTCTGACTGCTTTTCTGCAGATGGCAATGGGAGCAGTAAGTGCAGATGGAGGAGCCTGATCTTTTCACAGTTTATCCGTCTCACACTATACTGTCACGACAAAGTGGCTGTTTAAAAGAAATGTGTATATGAAAAAAAAAACATGTATAAAAGTTACATACTGCAGCTTTTTTTTATTCATTTACTTTTACTTCGTTATTGGACGTTGAATAGAGTCTGTGGCCTCCTGAGTGCATTTGTGTGTATAGAAGTAAAAGCCGTGAAAGGGATTTTGACCTTTACTCGCTTTTTTCCCCAAAACGCACTACATCCATTTAAATACATTTGAAAGTAGCTTCATTTTCCTTCCTGCATCCCTCTTTCTTCAAGACCACAGCGGCATTTACTCCGCAGTTAGTCATGCATGTAAGGCAAATAATCAATTGCGATCTCGCCCATCTTTCTACTGTGTGTGTGAGAACGGAGCTTATAGTGTTTTCTCACAGCTTTAAAAAGAGGGTGAAGATTTATTTTCTTCTTTTAAAAAAAAAAAAAAAAAACTATATTAAACAGAAGCCCAGATATCACCACTTCACACAGATGAATACATCTTCACAAAGTCCAACGCAAACAATGAGAATCTTTTCAAAATATACACTCATTACCTCTAAATCAACTCCTGAGCTTCGCTTTCCTCTATACATCAGCAACCACATCATTAAATGCTCTTCCTTTGCTCGTGCATCGACAGAGCGGGGTAGGGGGATGGGGGGGGAATCAAGACGGAGGTGGAGACACAGGCTTAGGCGTAGCCGCAGTAAACAGGCAGTTTCTCATTACTGCAGGCGGTAGGAGAACAGTTCAGGCATAACGGGACAAAGGAGGTCACAATCTGCCAACTTCTGCAGTCTAATTGGAAGACAGTTGCTTAATTGCAATGTGGCTGAGCGCGTGCCCTTCTCCCACTGCCGGCACATGCGGGCGTGCGTGCGCTGCGCGCGAGTGCGTTTTTAAGGGCAAAAACGCCTGCCGGTGGAGGAGATGTCAGAGGCCAGGTGTGATGCCGGGAGCTCATCAGTACCCTTCTGAGCGCCAGCTAACCTCCACGTCTACAACAGACAAGGAGGCAGAGACAAACACCGCCGCCGCTAATGTGTTTCAGCACGCTAACAGGATTTTTCTTTTTTTTTTTTTTTTTTTTATTTATCACCGCTTCCCTCCAGCAGCCAAGCTGCATTTGTGACACCCAAGACTCATTGTGCAGAGAGCAAAGACGTCCCCTATTTTATTGTGGAGTACTCTTTTTTTTTTTTTTCCTCCAAGGTGGGGAAGTAAAAGGGAAAAAGTTTTTTTCAAACTTTCCACCAAGTTAGCGTGAAGTACGAGAAGAAGCAGAAAACCATGGTGGAATGATTTTTTTTTTTTTTTTTTTAACCAGCACTTTGAAAGCTGATGTCAAATCTGCCCCACACCCTAATTGTGGAGAATCTGGGCCTTATTCCCTGGACGTTGAGAAAACGAAGAAGCTTCATCGTTTTTTTTTATTTCTCCATTTATTTAAACATACCATTTGTATTTTCTCCCTTTACTGTATCGCTTATGCTCACACAAATGACCCAGGCTCTCTCCAGCATGAACAGATGATTCTCTTCTAAGATAAACAATACTGCGGAAAATTCACATAGGGGGAGATGTACGACCAATACAATGTAACATGCATACTGATTCAAGGAAATGGAGAAGGAATCTGTCTGTATTTATGTCAGCTGACCCCAGGAAGAATAGCTGATGCTAATGGGGATCTAAATGAACATAAACTCACGTTTTGTTAAAAAAACAAAAACAAAAAAAAAAAAAAACATAAAATGACCTTTCACCGACCAATCTAAAGTGGGAAACCTACAGCAATAGAGTTAGAGTGCTTTCCAATAAATTTGGATATCATCAAAAAAATATTTAATTCATAATTATCTAGACTCAGACTATTTTAACTCAACTTTGATGATTATGGATTAGAGCTGACATTGTTTTGTTTTAGAAAGGTACATCTATGAACCGTACTCTACGTGTACGTTTTGTTGCCGTCGAGTTATAAAGGAAGCCCAGATTGTTTTGGTTGTAGCTTTTAGTTCTCCTGCATTTCCATGTCAGGTGTCTCTCATCCTCTTCTCGACAACACTCCACAGATTCTGTTTCGCTTTTAGATCGGCAGCTTTGAGTAAATTGAATCGCGGCAGGGGGAAGATGGAATCGGACCCACAACTTTACGATCGTGAGACGATTCGTCCAACTGAGCAACAGTCGCCCCGGCGCCTCCCTGTTTGCATCTCCCACCATCGTTTCCTTACCATTAATTTGCTTGGGTACAGCACTCTGAGCAGCCAGCTTCTTTGGTAATTATAGACTCTTTCTGTCTGAACAGTGTCCCCAGTGATTGTGTGGGAAATTACATTTTCTGTATTGAAACTCTCATTTGAATCGTTCCTAAATGACATTCTAATTCAATGCGGCACAGCTCTATGTTGGGCTCCTGTATCCGGTAGTAACCAGCCTTACTGTCTGCGCGATTTACTAATGAATGTACGGCTGTTGGGTAATATAAACACTGTTCTAGATCATTTTAAACATGAGAACAGAACATAGAAATAATAAATCTGGTGCATTCAGGTGCATTATTGCAGACGACAAGACTATTTTATGCACCTGGGTTCCAACGCACGCTACAAAAGCCATTTTAAGCTCACTAAAAAAGATGCTCAGATGAGGACAAAGATGCAGTAAAAAAAGAAGAAAAAAAAGTCCAAGATATGCAATTAAAGTGTCAAGCAGCCGTCCTTAGCTACAAGGCTTGAATTACACTGTGGAAAAGCTATCAGCAGGGGGTTTACATGCTGGTCTTCATTTAAATTTTCAAAAAGGAAAAAGTAATTTTAGTGCCTGGGAGCCGTGGCCAAGAGTCGGCGCGGCCTGGTGGGATATTCTGATGGGATCGGTCTTAAACAAAAACAGGAGAATTTCACAGTATTGCATTTCTGACTTTCTAAAAAAAAAATAAAAAACATCTCTTTTTCTGTTTTAATAGGAAAACAGACCTTGTAAACAGTCAAAATCCATACTTATCCTAAAAATTAAAAAAAGAAAAAACAACAACAACTTAAAAATAAAATTGTGTGTGTGGTAAATTCTTAATGTACTAATCAAACACAATCCAACTGAATTTGCAGAAACACTATTTTATCTACTATTAAAGCCCACACTGGAATTATTCAGATAAACACCAATAAACAATGATTCACCACAGAAAAGAGAAAGATGGAGTGAGTGCTTCAACTTCTCTTTTTACAGTTCCACACTCCTGTGGTGTATCCTTCCTTGTGTGTTTTTCTGGTCACCAAAGATTCCCCAAACAGCCAACATTGCAGCTTTGCCATCATTCACAGCTGACCGACAACTCAACTAAACTGGATGTGGGAGGGGCTTAGAAACGCAGCCTTAATGATGTCTACTCAACTGAACCCCATCAATCGGAGTGATAACCACTTGAAAACCACCATATTTTGTTTCCAGATTACCGACTGCTGAAAGCACAGATAGAAACACGAGTTAAGTGTTTCACATCAGTCGATTTTTTACAATTACTGATGAGCTTTTATGCTTTAACTCTCTAAAATATTACCAAAGTGGTGGCGCAGTCTCTCCTGTTTTGAGTTAATTAGTTGATGCCACCAACCTTAGTTAGCTTAGTTAGTTGTGACAGCTTGAGCGACTAAAGCTTTTCGTCTGCCTAAATCCCCCAGAATGATGTGGTTCTGAATCAAAGTCCAGTGAAATTATTGATGATTATTATTAATAATTATTGAATTATATTCTGTCAGATGTATTACCTATTGATATTGGTCACATGTTTATTGCAATATATATCGTTATTCATTCATTCTCCAGCCCTACAACAGGACTTTGCAAAACTATCCCTATCCTTTGAACTGTGGTCTGTTATATAAGATTTTTAGTTTGAAAACAAAACTGTTGTAAACGGTATCATCTAAATGTGAAAAATTAAAGCAGCAACACTAAATCATATGACGAGACTAAAATTTAAAATAGCTTTATAATGAAATCTGTCAACATTATTAGACATAACTGCCTATACATTTCTGTATATAAATCGGATGTCTTTACGTCTTCAAACAGAGCTGAATACACGGCCTAAAACCGGCACCGAATACTAATGGAATCGTATGGTGTAGTGGTAAAAACGGTGACTGGTTTATGGAGGCTTTTAGTCCTTAATGGAATCCGTCCGGGAATCGTTTCCCGACCTGCGGACCCTGAACTCTCACTCTGCCCACTGAACACTAAATAAAGAACTAAAAACACTAAAAAGAAAAAAAAACAACATTAAGTAAAAGCCACCCACAACACAAGTTTACTGGAAGCGAGAGAGCGCGCTACCTTACCTCCAGGATCCTTGTCGGGATTGTACTCTAAAGCGTTGCTGCTGATGAGGTCAATGTCCACCAGGAAGTCCTTGGCCGTCAAGTACTGATGGGTGTCGATCTTGGTCATGACAGTGGATAGGTCCATGGGCTGCCTGATCACCTCCAAGTAGTCCGATACCTGACAAGCATAAGTACCGGGTCGTGTTGGCCAAAGACAGAAAAGCGCCATGATCTTTCTCGAGAACCGGTGCCAGTTTTACCTCCTCGATGTCGACTGGCTTGCTAAAAATGCTGAACCGTTTGTCGGTGGCCAGGCGCTTAGTCACGTCCCTGAGAAAGAGCCTGAGCTCCCGTAACGTGTTGTCTTCCTGTTCAGCTAGGCGGCGCTGTTCCTCCTCCGACAGGACCCGAGGGGCCGGCGTCTCTGCCACCGCTAGCACCTCTTCGCACCTCCCTGCAAAAACAGAGGAGAATAAATGACGCTAGACTTTCTCATCAACTTTTAAAACGTTAGATTTAACCAGGCTATAGCCAAAGGCATACGCAGGGTTTTCAAACCTTTTAGACTTACATTTTCTAAAAAATCCATAGTTAATTGGTTTAAATTGTAAATGCAAACATTCACATTTGAAACGGCGGGCAGGCTTTAAATACTGAACAAGAGAAAAAGGAGACTGTAGAAGGGACAGAGTAGCGGTGAGCCGACAGATGAAGGGCCGACAGATGAAGGGCCGACAGATGAAGGGCCGATAGAGGGCGATCCAAAGATGATGTGACAGACAGATGAATAGTTTGCATTTTAAAGTAAACCAGATTCTCAATCACTCCATAATTACAGTAAAAGTCCCTGTTCGACCCACTTTAGTCAAACTTTAGTTGGTTTCTCTAGAAAGTCCAGCTTGTTTGCGGAAATGTGAATGGGTAACTCAACTCTGGTGAGGACCAAAAATAAAATATAATAAAATAAACACTCAGGTTCGCCTAAAAACCCAGGTTTTGGTTTGGTTAAAGTGAACTCTGGTGAAGTTCGAATGCATATATAAATGCTACATGCCAAGTGAACCAGAGACCACTCTAAAAGCAGGATGCGGACAACAGTGCAGGGCATTTTGGGTAAATCAAAACAAATTTATGTGTCTAGTGGAAGAAACAGCTTGTTTTTTTTTTTTCTTTTCTTTTTTTTAAACCAAGGATAAAATCTGACGCCATTCCAGTTTTGTTTACATCTTGTGAAGAAGGAAGTTGCGCTCATGTCTTCTTCATTTCATTTACTTCAGTGTTTCAAAGGGTTTTGCTTTGTTTGACACAGTGCAGAGTGAAAGATGAAGATGTAACAAAACGCAACAAATATTGCAACTTTGGCTCCCGATCGAAACAAATCTAGCAAACCATCAGGTGTGAAAACACCCTAAATCTAACCTGAGGCGGGGGAAAAAAACTAATTTTAAGAGGATTTCAGACGAACTGAAGAAGAAAAAAAAAAAGCCACATGTACATTTTACAAACACTAATTTTGAAATTCACTGAGGAACATTTCCCAGCCAGTGGCACAGTGATAGAGAATTTTAAACACATATCCCCCCCCTTGCCCTCTCCTAAGATACGAACGCTTGCCCAAGGCGCCTGCTGGCATCGTTAGGACAAGTCTTTTGCCCCTACGGGCGTTTCACTCAGTAGCACCAGTCCTGATTCTAATTACGCCTAATCGCGACTGGGCCGGCTCTCAGCAATTCCACGCCATGCTTTTTTTTTTTTTTTTTTTAAATTCTGTTCTCCTCTCCTGTGGAGGTCAGACAGCTGCCTCAGTGAGGCAGGGACCCCTGCAGAGCACAGAGCAGGTAAGGCTGGGTAACCCTGCTTTGTGTCAGTGTGGAACTGGCAGAAGAAGACAGGCCACCATTTCCATTTGAAAGCCTAGTAGGACGGTGCTCTGTAAGTGAACTGGAACAGAGATGTGAGGGAGCAGTGGGATAACGGTGGAAGGTCACCGGAAAAGCCCGATTCTGATGCAAATGGGAAGCAGACATGTGTACTTCCTAGAGAAACAATAACCCGACAAATCAAGTTAAAGCAAAAAAAAAATATAAGACACATCAAGTCGAACAGCTTTCACTCTACAAACGGCCACAAATAAAACTGCAAAACATAAAACAGAAGTGGAAGTAAGGAGAAGGCCAACAGCGCCCTCTAGGACCGACAGCGAAGATCAGCTGCATCCGCCTCGCCTGGCATGAGAACGCGTCCATGAAAAACATCAAGTACCTGAGTTCCTGGGTCGGGGAGGAGGTCTGGCTGCCTGGACCAGCAGCAAATCAGAGAAAAAGCTCCTCCTCTCCTGATCTCCTGGAGGGCACAGCAGTACCACCTCCCCATAGGTCTTCTGAAATATACTTTTGACCTGTAATAAACACAGACAAACACAGAGTGTAACAGGCTTCTGGTACTGCATTAAATCGTAAATTAGTCATTTTTTTTTGTACGCAAACAGCAGTTCACTGGATTCTACGTATTTTAGCGTGAAAAGCGTTACAAGCCTAACAGAAACCACAATGCAAATAAAACTGGAGCAGAACAGGGTATGTACTCAGGTCGTGACCTCCGGATGCCAATTATCGGGTCGTTTCTGCGGCAGATTCTCCCTCTGTTCACTCACTGATCAGTGCTGTAACTCCGTACCAATAAGGTTGTGTCATGTTGACCTCAAAAATACATTTTCATGAATGACTTTTGACAAAAACATGAAACAGTTTAGCCCGTGTAAGAAATGCAACAGAAACATGCCTAATAAAAGCTAAAGATTCAAAAGGTTTCTGAAAAACACCCTTCCGTTCCTCTGAACGGCCAAAACATTTGCCGTGTAAACAGATTTGTTACTTGAATACAGAGAGACAGCAGCCTTTTCCAATTCTATTCCTATCAAACTCCAAGAGCAAAAAAAAAAAAAGGTTCATATTTCAAGTATAAGAAAAGCACAGCTGTATCAGTGCCAAATCGTGTAAATTATGCATAAGACATTCAAAAAGTGTTCTCCACACTGCAGGTAGGTATTTTACTCATGATAAAAGGCTGCAGGGGGCAGACAGAGGAAAGATAGCAGAAATGTGTGAATATATAAATGGATTTTTAAAAAGGGAGAGAGAGAGAGAGAGAGTGTTTAAGCTAAAAAAAATAAATTGTGATTTCCATCTGTTTTTAAAGGAAAACAGAGCAGAATCTCAAACCGTTGGAAACATGCATAGCTTATTAAAAAAAAGAAAGCTATGCATTAGAATTACTCCACATTTCACTGAGGCAAAATCCACCTCAGTGCTGGCAGACATTTTCATCACAAAAAGTAAATCTGATACATATTTTTTGGAATTGTATTCAAACTTTTTTCTCTTCAAATTATTTATGTTTTTGTCTTTTTTTTTTTTTTTTTTTGCAATGCTTAGAACTGCAAGAAGGGCGCATTTGTCTCTGTGGTGTTCCCAAGAACAAGCCGCGATGGTTCCCCAACACCAACATTTACCAACAACACTCCTAGAGAGCGTGAAACTGTAGAGCCATCCCAACTTGCATCGTGCGCCTCCAGCTGGGAGTTACGTTCGCCTTCAAAATATTTCAGAGCATTACGTTTTCACTTCGAAATCACCTTCTAAATGAAAAAGCAGAGGAAAGGGGACGGAAACAAAAGGAACCTTGATTTACACAAGGGGTCGTTTTCACACATCCCAGTTCAATTCGGTGATAAGAGCTCAAGGTAACGCCTCCCCAGAGGCTGCTGCTGCTGCTGACTAAGCACCGACTTTCTCCCCCCCCACCCCATCTGTTATTCTCATCGATCCTCACCGGGATTCGTGGCATGTTTGTTCTCACCATCCTGCTGTTTGTCTCTTTTTTTTTTTTTTTTCCTTTTTCCCTCTGGCGGTAAGGTAGAATAGGTAAAATAGCAGCAGAGGATTAAAAAAAAATAAAAGAGAGAGACAGCAAGAGGAATCAGAGACGGTTGTAGTGTGTGCAGCACACAGCGGGCAGGTGTTTTCATCATCATAGACAGCTGCAGGGGTGACAGCAACAGAATCATGCAAAGCAAAGACATGTTGATGGATGAATGCTTAAACAAAACAAAAAAAAAAAAAAGAAAAGAAAAAGATACCAAGGATTGAGATGAATTTGCAAAGAAAGTTGCTAAGTTGGTGCAGAAGTAGTTTTTGCTTTTTGTTTTTTTTTTTCGTTTTTTTCATTCCTCTGGCACAATCAATTTTACTGGAGGGTATTCGTTTAAAATGCTGCTGAAGCATGAATGTGAATTGGTTTGTCGCTGTCCCTCTGGATGGCTCCAGACTAACTTTTTGTTCCTTATGCGTTTGACTTTTTTTTTTTTTTTTTTTTTTCCGTTATGCACTTCACTGTCTCCGATTGGTTTTTGCGCCACAATACGGGCCTAATGCGCGTCTGTCGTTGAACCAATGATGGACTTTGAGTGTGAGAGTGTTTGGTTTGCTTTTTGGGTTTTTTTTCCCCCTCAAATGATTGGTCACTCAGTTTTTGTTTTTTTTTAGTCCCACCATTGAGAAATTAGTTCACGTGCGACCCAATTTATTGCCCAAAAACTGATCTACATACTAAAGAAGTAAAATACCAGCAAAGTGTATAAAAAATTCTCAATCTGCAGGTTTTCAATAGATTTTACATATGGAAACTGAGATTGCTAATGTAAAAGGGTTTCTTAGTATCTGTGCTCATTTGTTCACATGTTTTGCTGCTGAGAGACCAACCCAGGGACGATTCATTTTAATGTTAATTTCACTAGTAAATTTTAAGAGTGGTAGATTCCATGCATCATTTACAGTTTTTTTTTTTTTTTTTTTGGAAGAAAATTTTGCCTTTACATCACAGATCCTCTTTCGTCCATGACTAAGTATTAGTCATGTGGCTTCAGAATCTCAGAAAACACCCGAGTTGTTTTTTTTTTTTCTTACAAATTTCTGAAGAATATCAGAGAATATCAGAATTTTGATATAAATATTTTTTATCACAGGAAAAAAAAAACATTTTTCGGCAGTTTTTATATATATATATATAAATATGTGACATTGATCTAACGGTATGCAGAGGTTTTTGGAGAAATGCTCTGCTGTTAAGTCAGTTTTTATCTGCACTGTAGATGTTGTTGCTATAAAAATTAATTTGTCAGAGTTTTTTTGTTGTTTTTCTTTTGTATTTTTTATTTTTATTTTTTAGATAATTTAACAATACAATATAAACAATTGTAAACATAGAAATAAGGCAATGAGAACGACATCTCTTCTCGAGTTGCAGCAAGAGGCGAAGACTTCAGCGAAGCTATCGCACAGTCCAGCACTTTCTGTACTGCCGTGTGCAAAACGCAAGTGAGCCAGGCACTGACAGCTGACAGTGAGTGAAGAGAAAGCTACTTGTTTGAAACCAAAACACAGTGTGCTTGTTAGGGGTTGGATTTCATGCCCCCTGGGCCCAACAATTCCTTCATGACCATAATCAATCAGACTTCTCTGTACGCCTTGCAGAGAGATGCTGCAACAGTTTGCGCTTTGCAGAAAGTGCGTGGACCTGGAGTGTTCTCCATCACTGCCTTCTCAAAACTTTTTTTCCTCCCCTCCCCTGTACCTCTCTCATTTGATTTTATTTGCCTTTCAGACCATATATTGGCTTAATGTTATTGAGTAGTATGCGTCCCCAACACTGACTCTGCAGAGCTCTGAAAATGTGAAGAGAGTCGGAACCAAAAAACATAAAAATAAATAAAAACCGATCCCATGGAGGCATGTTTTTGGCAGAAAAAATTGA
Organism: Poecilia latipinna; assembly: GCF_001443285.1. Taxonomy (NCBI): domain Eukaryota; kingdom Metazoa; phylum Chordata; class Actinopteri; order Cyprinodontiformes; family Poeciliidae; genus Poecilia; species Poecilia latipinna. Next base: position 18,046 of record NW_015113130.1, on the reverse strand, counting down.
GACCAGAAACACAGGAGGGATTATATGTTCTAACTTAAAAATAGATGAAAATTCAGAAGAAGAAAAAAAATAGTGGGAGAAAGTTTCTAGACTGAGTAAGATGCATTTCTCTAGCCTTCTTCTGAGACCAAGCCACAAAACAAAAAACAAAAAAAACAACAAAAAAAAAAAAACAAAGCTACAAGCTGAAGAAAAAAAATTAATTCCAGTTGTTCTGATTTCTGATAACTCTACAAAACATTGTAGCATCTAAATGTTTAAATGTATTCTGAATGAAGCGGTCAGCTATTTTTGTTTTTACCGAATGTGAAAAAAAAAAAAAAAAAAAAAAAAAAAGGGCAGCGGAGAGAGTGAAAACAAAAAATCATCCTGCATTTTAACCAAGATGTCTCATTGGACAAACTGTATTTTCAATGACACCCCGAGACATAGCCGCAGTTTATTCCTGCTGCGAGTGAGAGAGACTTTCAGCAGATAACAGGAAGGCTGGCTGCAGAGCAGCAAATGTGTTATGTTTTATTCATTTGAGCCTTCAACCTCTCCCTGTCAGGGAACATGCTGGATTTGGAAATGACGGCTGTCTTTTGGGAAATCTCCTCGGTAAGGATCTAGATTCTCCAGGGAGACAACACAAGAAAATGCTGTTTTCCTAAAGCTGGTTGATATTATAAGAAGCCAACAACGGCCTGAAATGTCAACTCCTTGTTTAGTCTTTGTTTTAAAACTGCAAAATGCTTATTTAGGACAACTTCGCTCGAAGAAATACGGTGTGATGCTTCCCCCTCGCATCTAATTTAAATAGTTAACGCTTATGGCAGAAAGACATGAAAACATTTATTTCCTTTTCCATCTCATTCAATTAAACTTCTTAAAGGAGTTGAATTCTGAGATGTAAATCTCCATGTTACATTCTACTCTTTTTAAAGTGACGCAACAAAAACTAGTTTTCTTCTTCTATTGCATTGTAGCTTTGATTTTCATGTAGAGATAAACTGATCCGATATTATTATCTGTATCGGCCCCAATGATGAAAAAAATTCTAGATCGGATACTAGTGACAATGTGCCGAATCCGTAAGGACAGATCTATTCAGTTTAATTCTATGCTTTGTAATATCATGCTTTATTATCTATGTTACATTTAGAATTCCTAATTGTTCTTCCTGAACCACTTGAAGGGTTTGTTGACGTTTATTTTTCACATAACTGATCAAGGTAGTCAACCTGCTGTTTCTGTCAGCCTCGGTTTCTTTATTATTTATTTCCCATTGGCTGTTATGCTCCTAATTACACTGACTGAATAAATTAAAGTTGTTTTAACATGTCTGACCAAGCTTGAGAAGCTATTGGTGTATTTCAGTGAGCTGTACTGGTGCAGACTTATTAAATACATTTGTAATTCAGTACATTTATATATGGGTTTTTAAAAAGAAAAAAACCTTTTAAGTCAATTCAGCACCGTTTCTTTGTATTGGATCGATACAGGCTGATACTAAATCTCAAATGTCGGTATCGGAAGTGAAAAAAATGAATCTGCACATCCCTCGTTTCCTGCACCTTCTTAAGGGAAATAAGAAAGAAAAGAGGCAAATCCACCCGACAGCTATTTACCTTCTACAAGCTTTTGGTCATGTATGACTTACAAAACAAAAACACCTAAAAGTGCTAAAAATACAACACCGTGTCTCTCCAGCTACAGCTACCGCATCACGATTCAGGTTTTTTCATTTTATTGTGCTGCAACAGAAACGAAGCTCCGTCTGAGCAAAATGGACAGCTGCTCAGGGAAGCAGGGCCGCCACAGAGCTGGACTCCGGCCTGTAGAGTCCGTTTGGTTCTGGAGGGACGCTGCCCGCTTCCCTGCTGCGGTTTGGAGCTGAGGAAGCAGCTGTCACTGTGTTCTCGATGCTGGAGAGTAAAATGACCAAAATGGCCATTTTGGTTCAAAACATAATCCACCGAGGCGTGTCGACAAGAGAAACACGTCCACAGTGGAACTGCTGCAATCCTCGATTTATTGGGTTCAAAAAAAAAGGAAAATTGCTGAAAAGCAAAATTCAGAAAGTTCTGCAGCCCTCAAATCAATGATTTCAAGTATTAAATATTCCAGTTCTAGGCTAAAAAAAACAAAAAAACAAAACAGGTTGTAGAAACACTTGCATCATAGCACTGCTCATCTAACCTTTAAAAACTCCAGACCAAATGTTGATTTTCACTAAACAGCCTGAAGTTTAATTGAGAATTTTAAATCAGCATCAGTCGCTGATTATATACAAACACTATTATTTTAATTATAATAAATTACTTATGCTTGGCTGGGTATGGCTGCAAAATGACTGAGAAGAATTATTGTGCCAACGTGAGAGCCAGCAGAAAAACAACCAGGCTGACGAATTATGAGAATAAAATCATAAAATTACAATAATAAAGTCACAATATTTTGAGAATAAAGTCCTAACTTTATAGCTATTCTCTTAGTGCTACGACTTTAATCTTGTATTATTTTGACTTTGTTTTTGTAATATTAAAACTTTCGTCTTGTAATTCTATGACTTTATGCTTATAATTTCATTTTTAAAATGATTTTCTTAGTGTGGCCCTAAAACTCCATCGTATGTTCAAACTTCCAAGAATCCAAAGAAGAAACATTATTTTCTACATAAGGCTTAGACAAACCATCCTCAAATAAATGCTTTCAGATCAAGTTTTAGATTTGATTTGTCTGCGTCTATAAAACCAAAAATCTTATTGAAATATTTCAATTATAAGAAAAAAAAATGGGCATTGCGAAAAGTACAAAAGAAGCATAAAAAGAGCCATAAAAAATTTAAAAAAAAGTTAAAACTAGAACTGAGAGGTTAATGAGGGGAACCCCCTCAGTGCTTATCGGTCAAAAACATAAAGAATCCTCCCGACTGCCTAAGTGAGCTTGGACAAGGATTCGCCAAAACACCAGGCGCACAGGAACGCACCGCGACAAAAACAGATGGGAGGCCTCCAGCCTGCCTGAGCTTTTCTATACAGAGAAGGTGGCTTAGGGTCAAGACTTCAGGCTGCCAAACCTCAGACCCAATTAAACCCCTTCTGTTGCCTGACCAGAGATGACCTTGTTGTGCCTTTATCTGAAATTTTAAACCTTTTTCTTGCTTTTCCAACTTTTTGGATTTGGCCAAATAATTATGTACGTTCAAAACTGAGTTGATTTTTAGAATAAAAACATATATCCATACGTAAACATGTACAAAATTAACACGTTTAGTGTGTCAAATATAAAACAGATCAATATAAATGCAAACTAATTTTGGCAAAAAAAAAAAAAACTGTCTGAAATCAGCTACCAATTGTAAATAAAAATACTTCAATACACAAACGAAACAAACCGCTGTGGTTCAACATGAGTTTTGCAAGATGAGAAAAGTGTGTTTTTTCATAACTCAAACATTACGTGCAAAATTAAGAATCTTGTTTCAATTATTAAAGGAAATCCTCAACACCAAAATATGTGTCACATCAAGAACCCCGCAACAAAGCACGATCAGAACCCTTTATACATTTCCATTTCCTCCAACCTCCACCGAAGTAATAACTGTCGGCGTTTTCGATTTCCTGTCGACTTCTTGTTGAGTTCGTGTTCCTACCTCCTCTGACAGCTTGGAGTACTGAGTCTCGGCGGTTGCGAGGATGAGGACCGGGCTGAAGGAGGGCACATCGTTCAGCAGGGTGAGGAAGGTGCTCTTCACAGTGTCGCTCACCGTGTCCCACCACTCTGAGATATGAGGCATGTACACCACGCTGGGAACACTTCGACGGGCCTCACGGAAAACCTACAGAGAAACAAAGGCGGCTCAAAACAGAGAAACAAAGCTGAAGTCTGTTGAGGCTAAATGTCAACAAACTGAACAAAAAAAAAAAAAAAACCCCTTTTCCACGGGGGGATTTTTTTTTTTTTTTTTCCCGAGCCA
>NW_015113130.1:6425-10961 GCF_001443285.1 Poecilia latipinna | reverse complement strand
GGCGCAAACCAAAAAAAAAAATCTGACACGCTTGCGGGGTAAAAGTCACAAACATAAAAAAAAAAAAAAAAAAAAACCTATTTTCCAGGTTGAGATTGTTTTTTATTTTTTACCTGAGCACAGGACTCCTCCGGCGTCTTGGCGCTGACGGAGTACAAGGTGGGCAAGTCCAGGCGGTGCACTGGTAGCTTGTCCAGGTGGTGGAGCAAGGCAGGGGCCAAGTGGGAGCTTTGTCCAGAACCCTGGGCCCCTGCCAGCAGCAGGCGGGGCCGGTACGCTGTGGGCTGCTGGAGTGAAGAGCTGCAAACAACATGACATTGTAGAGTTATCTGCAGGAACTCAGGAAAACAGAGCAACCTGCTGCAGGCGTTTAGTTTTTTGTTGTTTTTTTTTTTTTTTTTTACTAAACAGAAGTATTTACACGACTTCAATAGGGTTGGGCATTTATCGTAGAGATTATCATGTATCGTGATAAATTTCTTATTAGAACTTCGATACATCGTCTTGATAAATTTCAGTTATTGATGATCAAAAATATGTAAACTGACGGTATGATTGGAAATGCTATATTTGCCATTTTCTCAACTTTTTCCATTAAATAAGAAACTTGAAAATATGATTAAAGGCAGTTAAGTACTTTTGCAAGAGCCTGTTTATGCATATTAAACTTGAAATTAAAGGTCTTCCTGTTAGAAGCACATCAAAGCGTGTTTTGATTTCTCGCGTATAAGCCTTTCATAACTTGCCGTTTAACATTTAAACTTCATGTCTTTTTCACATAAAGTGGGAGACTCAAACGATGAACACGTCAAACTCACGAGGAGAAGTGGAGAAAGGGTCTGTGCATTGCAGAAGAGAAGAGGTGACTCTTTGGGGATGCAGAAGGCGGAACTTCGTAAATGGAGGCGGAGCCATCCTCATTGTCGTCGTCGCTGTAAAAGTCCTCTTCAAGCAGTTGATTGTCGCCGGCTGTCATAGAGGAGAACACCGCTTAAAGAACCGTTTGTGTGCAGGAAACACGCTTTTATAAGCCACATGTTTGCTTCTACAAGCGCTTTTTATTAGAGATGCTCTAACTTTGACATGAACAAAAGCAAACATCGTCGAAAAGCAAACGCTATGCAAGGCATTTGTGCCACTTTTAGGGCAGAAGGGATTAACTGGATTAATCGATTATTGAAATCGTCAACTAATTAAGTAAATGATTAATGCATCTAAGATAAAAACATCTTTGTCTGTAAATATGTTTAAGCTCCACCCAGCTCATTAATTAATTAATTAATTTTAGGCAATAAAATGCTCACTTTCTCACGTAAAAAAAATTCAGATTAAGATTCATTCATGTTCAAAATGAGCAATTAATGTTACAGCAAGTACAACAACTAAAAGACAAAGTGTCAAAAGTTAAAAAATAATAAAAAAAAAAACAATAAAACATTCCAAAAAAATGCATCAAATATAAATCAACACATAATGCGATGAGTACAGTCAGCTGATATCAGTGATGTATGGAACAGAAATATGCCAACAATCAGATGCGAGTCCCGACATTAAAAAGACAAACTGCTGTAGGAACAAAGCAGTGCTTGTACCTGTTACTAAATGATTGAATTATTTGTTCATTTTTATTTTTTATTGCATTTCTTATATTGTATTAAAAAAAAAAGGATTAAATGAAAAATAGGAAGAATGTGCCAATTTTTTTTCATCCGACAATCGATTCATTGTCTGAATAATTGATGACGAAAATAATCAGCAGTTTCAGCCGTAGCCATATTTTGGTGCAACAAGTTCAACTTCCTGAAGAAACGACTCCCAACTGGTGAAGTTTTCCATTAAGCCTAATCTGCTGCAAATGCCCCTTTGTGGACGTGGGGCGGGGGGTAGGGGGCTTGGGGGTTGAGAGTTACTGTGCTCACACAATGATGAGGTTTTCGGTCTCCACGGCACCACCTTTAGAGGGAAGTGAGGCGAACGCGCGCACAATATGATCAGAGTGGGAGGGCGATACAAAGAGCTGTGGTAATAAGGTTGGGAAAACGGAGATAATCAAATCCAACAACACGCCGACGGGAAACCCAACCGACGACTGAGATGGGCGGCGGGAGAAAACCGAGGTGCTTCAGGAGGAGGAGAAGGAGGAGGAGGAGGAGCGCAGCGGCAAAAAAATCTGGCCCGTTCTTACCGTGCAGGTTGTCCCTGTCAGTACACTGAGCGTGGGGGAAGACTCTGAGAAGAGTTGTCAGCACCGAGGAGAAGGAGCAGCCCAACAGGGGCCTGAGGGTGGGAGAAAGGGCCCGGCCCGGGGCAGCCAGGGCTCTCTGGGAGGCCGGGACGATCGTCCTCATCGCCTTGCTGAAGTCGCCGGGCCCCAGGACGATGGACGCCACGTCCAGCTTCAGTTTGACACTGCTGCCGTAGATCTGCGGGTATCGGCGGCGCAACGCCATCAAGGCTGCCTCTGTGCAAAGTGCTTTGATGTCAGCACCACAGTAGCCTGGAAGAAAAGGCGCATAAACAGTCAATTATTCCCTCTCCCTCTCGTATTTTGGCTTGATTATACCCCCTGACTGCTCCAGCGTCAGTTTGATGAAATTCTATAATGCGCTCTGCAGATCTCCGTCTTAACCCTGGGCGTTTTTATATTGGCATCGGCAGATGACACACCGCTTCGTGTTTTTGCGTGACTCTTACCGACACATTTTTCTGCAAGTTCATTCAGAAATGGCTCAGACAGTTTGGGGTCCCAGTCCCGCGTATGAATCTCCAGAATCTGCTTTCTGGCCTTAAGTCAGAAAAAAAAAAAACAGCAGCAGTGATTAAATACAGCAAAGCAAATCCATCTTAATGTTAAAAATTAAAACATCTAATGACTGACAAATGCACAGCAGCATCAAACATAACATTTGGGGAGGCATGACACGGTTTAAAGTCAAAATAACCCCAAACTAGAGAAAGAGTTACGTTTTTGAATTTTAGAAATATCTACTCCAGTGATTCTCAAACCAGCAGAAAATATTTTTTAGCAAGTTTCGTCCCGACAGGGTGAAATGGAACCAGACGGAAAACATCAAGTGAGCTCAGTTATCAACAAGTTATATGAAAACAGAGAGGAAGATGGCAAACGTATACATGAAATTAGTATTATTTTGGCTCATTTTGAAATCGGCATTGTTTAAATGATCACATTTGAACTTGAAATGTGAACTGTTGTAAAAATCAACATTTTTCTTATCAATACTTGTAAAACCTTTAGTTTAAATGAATGCATTAAAGTAAAGTTCAATGAGTAGGGTAAGAAAAATGTTCACTTTAAAGGGCTAATATGTATAAAAAAAATATGTAAACAAATAAAATTAGCAATAAAATGTCTAACAATCTCAGGAACAAGAACAAAAGAAGAGATATAAATGAGAAAATGTGATAAAATCACAAAATTGAAACAAATTTACTGAAGAAATTAAAATACATTTTAAGACATTTCTGTTCCCACACAAAAATTAACAGACTTGTCCTCTCCTTTTTCTGCCAATTTCATACTTGTTGACTTTTCAAAACAGGGGTACAAGCACGCATCATTTGCCAAAATCTAACGGCATGAAGGCAATTTGGAACACCTCAAAATAATTACAAGAACAATCTTCTTTTTTTGTCTATCGCTTTGTAGCTGAATCATAAATTCCAAGAAACTGCAGAGGCCGAATGAAGACTGTGAAATGCTGAATTACACATCTTGTGTGCTTCCTCCCCCATTTGAGAAAACATCCAAGTACAAATAAAAGTGCAATCATCATTTGACAGCATCCAAAGTTTTTGTTTTTTTTTTTTTGCTGCAGCCTTACCTTCTTGTCTGGCAAGTTGAAGAGAAACTCCCGGTCAAAGCGTCCAGGCCTCCTGAGTGCTGGGTCGATAGAGTCGAGTCTGTTTGTAGCACCAACGACGACTATCTCCCCGCGACTGTCCAGGCCGTCCATTAAGGCCAGGAGTGTGGACACAATAGAACTGTGAACGGGGAATGAGAGTTAATCATCGGTCACTGGATGTTCAGCTCCGTCAAAGCTACGCCTTCAAAGTATTTCCTTCAACTGGAGCGGTTCTTTGCAGAGAATCAGCCATTTTTATTTGAATTACAATCCAAAATTAAAACGCTGCATCACAGCACTCATTTCGGCCAAGCTCCACTAATCGATGTGACCGGTGACCAGAGGCTTAAATGTCCAATCGTTTTTTGTTTTTTTAAAAAGCTGATTTTACATAAATCAACTGTACCTCACTCACATCATTATTGTGTAATCTTGTTTTTAAGCTATTAAAAACTATGTTTTACGGCAACTGTTCTCACACAAACTCCTAATGTAAGAAAATCAAGGAAAAATATTTTAATGCAGATTATCATAGTTTTTCGATGGGAAATGAAACTCGGCTAAAATCTGTAATGAGAGGTCAAACCTTAAAAAAAAAAAAAAAAAAAAAAAAAAAACACCAAAAAACCCCCAAAAAAATTATTGGGGGATTTTTTATTTAAAAAAATTTTTT
>NW_015113130.1:0-3334 GCF_001443285.1 Poecilia latipinna | reverse complement strand
GAAACCTGGTTAAAACTTTAAATGGGAGGGGAACCCTTAAAAAAAAAAAAAAAAAAAAAAAACACACTAGAAACCTGCTACAAAACTGATTGGTGCATTTCTAATTGAAGTAAGTTTTTCAGTAAATTTGGCTGCAAATGACAAACTAAACAAATCGTTTTGCATTATTCCCCCACTGCACTCAAATGGTTCAGTAAAGAAAATAATGACGCCGCTCATTTAAATTTTTTGACAGATGCAGACAATTCATGTCGTTTTATATTCAGATTTATTACAATTATGAATTAATGTTACAGTAAGCATGTGAATATAAAAAGACATAAAAGCTAAAAAGTACCAAAGCTAAAAAATTTTTAAAAATAAATAAATTAATAAATAAAATGTACCAAGGAATGTGGTACCGAGCCGTAAGACTAAACAAAAAACTACAAACTGATTGCTTTACCTGTGTATCTGGTCTTGCCTGCTGGAGCGAACCGGAGCCAAACCATCGATCTCATCGAAGAAAATAATTGATGGCCTCATCAGGTAAGCCTTGAGGGGAGAGAAAAAAGAAGAAAAAAAGTCACACACAACAAAAAGGTGAAACTTTACTACATATTTTTCATGAAAAATTGTTAAATAGTTGGGTTTTTTTGAGTGTATTGTACTGAGGTTTGGTTTTTCTCAACAGCAGAAATCAATTCATGAGGTAACATCCAGAGAGTCGGCCAAACGACACTGCTGTGTTGTTGCTGGTCCATCTGAAAGCAGAGTACAGAAATGTAACCGACCTGATCAAAGAGGAGGCGTAGCTGCCGTTCTGATTCTCCGACCCATTTGCTGAGGCAGTCGGCTCCTTTCCTCATGAAAAAAGCGACTTTCCTATCTCCCTGACTGCACTCGTTGGCAAGAGCCCGCGCAACCAGAGTCTTTCCTGTTCCTGGGGGTCCGTAAAACAAACACCCTCTAAAAACAAAACAAAAAGGGGGGGAAAGAATACCAATTATTGTAGATTTTATTTTTTTTTTAATAAATCTACTTCAGTTTCATAAACTCCCTCTTCAGAGTTAATTCCACCAAAAAATAATGACTGAGCAATTTTTATTTTTTTATTTTTTTTGAGTTCCTCTCACCTGGGAGGCTGAATCTTAAATTTTTCAAAGACCTCAGGATAGAGCAGGGGGAACACCACCATCTCCTTTAGAGACTGGATGTGACTGCTGAGGCCGCCCACACTGTCGAACCTCACCTAAGAAAAAGACAAAAAATATACATATTGCAACACATGGAGAAGTGAAGTGAAGTCACTCGCACATCTTGTTGCTTTACTAATCTCTAAAAACTAAAGAGTGGTTCATTTTTGTAACAGAAAACGCAGGCGATTGTAAAAGTATATGACCACCAATATGATCGATTTCTCAATGTTTTTTTTCCAAGTTTTATTTGACAAACCAACTCAGTTGTACATGATTGCAAAGTGGAAGGAAAATGACAGCTTTAAAACAAAATACATTTTAATGCATATATTTCACCCACATTTTGTCAATCGTGTGTTGAATTTTACTACAGAAAAAAACTGAAAATGTAAAAACTGAAACTTCTCCCTTCATCTCCCCATAAAACTGAACATATTTTTTCTCCTCAACGAAGTAAAGCTTCCCCAACAGTCTCATGCTGCCACCACCGTGTGTTACAATGGGCACGGAGTGAGACGTAGAGTTCGTTTTTGTCTGCAGAGTTTGCATGTCGCACGTAGACATTTTTATTTCATTAGCGATCAAGCGTTTCCAGAGTAAAGAGGCCTGAAACTATATGCACAAGTATTTGTTTTCTATGTATCGTTTCCCTTTCACTTCCCAATAATGTGGTCTGTCACATGAAAAGTCAGGTTTGTGGTTGTACAGTGGCAAAATGTGAACAAAGTTTGGCTAAGAATACCATTAGAAGACGCTGCACGCCTCAGCTCATGAAACTTCCACATTAAAGTCGAGTTGGACTCGTTAGTATTTCCACTCACCGAATTATCAAGGCTCATGGGGTCCACATCCGCCAAGCTGGTGCCCACTTTAACTCTGTCCCGCAGCACGCCGCTGGACAAGCTGTCAGGCGTCAGGTTTATGGGTAAACATCTGTCGAGATAAATTGCCTGTTATAAGTTTGTTTTTGTTTTGTTTTGTTTTACCTCTGTGGGAAAAATGTAACTGAAAATAACCGATCTGCCTGAAAGACAATTAGAGGGAAAAAAACAAAACAAACTTGAAATAACATTTTAATGTTCCCGAATTAGTTTTCACTGATTATAGCCGTGATCTAAAAAATAATGGGACCAAAAAAAACCAAACAAAAAAAACACAGCGTTCAAAAACTCCAGCCTTCGACACAAAGTGTTTTTGTTACACTAAAATGAAAAATCACGGTACAGAGCAACGAAGATAAAAAGCTATGAAGAAGAAAGCGACGGTAGACACCTGTTCCTGGCCCGAGTCATGCTCTTGCTTTTCCTTCGCTCAAAGCGTTCTTCATCAGATGATGAGGTGGTGTCACTGCTGTGGATGGCATGTTTCTTCACTCTGGGAAAATACAACAAACCTCATCTAATACTGCTTCATATGCAAGAGTTTTATTCGTTTTAGTGATACGCTACTAAATACATTGATCTTGTATTGAAAAAAATCCCAGCCCACCTAATATGGCTTCTTCTTGCTGGGGATCTGTGGGTGTCGAAAAGCGACGGGTTGCTCTGTTTTCTGTTCACAGGCTCTGAGAAGGCAAACACAACGCGACCGCCGGTTAGACGACAAACCAGCGATGCGACCGAAAATGAAAAAGCCGAGGTTCGAAAACGCGAAAGACTAAATACCGATCGGTGGCGCTTCATATCTTTGCACCGTCTTCCGCTGCCTCAGGTTGTACGGCCTGTCGTTTTCCTCCCCCGCCTCCTCAGCTTCATCCCCTTCATCGTCTTCGTCGTCATCCTCTGCGTCGTCCTCCTCCTCCTCTTCATCGCCGTTCGACTCTGAAAGCAAGAAGTGACGCTTACGAACTTGAAATAAGACTCAAATGTGAGAATGCACTGCCGGTAGCTCCAAAAGACAAAACAGCGAAAAGAGGGAGATTCCACCTTATTGACATTTTATGAGCAAAATCCAAAGTGAAGCTGCTGCTGCTGCTGATTGCCTTTGCTAAATCACACAGACCAAACATGGCAACAAAGGAAAAGCGAAACCTGTTTCCACTGCCAGTACCATGCCTCTTTTTGGGGTACAAGCAGATCTAGCCAAATCAAAGCATCACAAAACAAAGGTTTTCCAACATTAGCACGGACGAAGCCTCCCCAGATAGCACATGATGT
>NW_015113129.1:327735-330587 GCF_001443285.1 Poecilia latipinna | reverse complement strand
CATGCTGTTGGATTGTGGGAAGATGAGTATCCAGAGAAAACCCACAGACGTGCAGGGAGAACATGCAAACTCCATGCAGACAGATGCCAGACCGGGATTCAAACCCAGAACTTTTTTTATTGCAAAGTAACAGCTGCAGTACACAGTAAAAAACGAAGTGTCAATTTAACACCTATAGAGTTGAATTTAACTCCGTTTCAGATAACATTTGGTCCCACTCGAAAATAGTGTAAAATGTACTCTATGGCCAGTGTCAAATTTTCAGAGTTAATTTGACTCATTTTAGTGTCAAAATCAACAAGTCAATGAGTCAAATTATTTAACACTATTGTTTGTTTACACTCTTCAGAGTAATACTGTTATTTTTATGGAGTTAATTTTACACTAAATTTACTTAAACTTTTACACTTTATTGTGTTGTTTTTTTTTATCTTTTCTCCAGTTTTTTACACATATATAATGTTAAATCTTAGCATTATATGGCTTTTATAAAACCTACCAGTCATAATAATCACAAAGTTATAAGTTCACAGTGACATTTATTCAACTTTATGATCCAGGGACATAATTACTGTAACAGTGTCAGTTTAATCATCTTCAAAACAATGTTCACCAAAGATAGCAATATGGGACAACAAAGAGAGCAGTGTCATTTGCTCTATATGAGACGTCTATGTCAAAGGGCTTCAGATAACATAGATATTTGACATCAAACAACAAAACCTTGCATAGTTTTAATAACTTCATAAGCATAAAAATGTTCATGAAAAGTTACTGTACATATGTCACACTAATGGAGCATTCTTGCTCTCAACTCTGCAACTCTGGGTGTTTCCTTTGTTTCTCCAACATCTATGTTGTAAACAGTTGTTTGGAGAAAGGCGAAGAAGTTGGTCAAGGGAGCACTGTATGACGTACCAAACACATAATGGGCCTTAAAGAGCTCATCAAGATCTCCAACTGAACATGTTGCCTTACATGGAATAGCATAGTTGTCAATCACAATGAAGAATGAGTGAATACTGCTTTGGATGGATCCATGGGCCAGGAGGTAGGGCTGGGTACGTTGTGTGATTTTGTCAAGATGCTGCTGCACACTGGTTCCAACCTACATTAAAAAAATAAATAAAAACATGACAAAAGTATTTAGTGAAAAATTTCTGAATGAAGATCAGACAGTCAAATTTTGAATTGTAAAAATGAAGAGACTGAATTATGCATTTTTATCTTTAAATAACTCTTTAGCAGTACCTTTAGAAATCTGATGAGGTGATCCACTGCTTGAGATGCAGACATCGTACCCGGCCTCCTTTGTCCTTGTGCAGATGGTGGTAGTAGATGCAAAATAGCAGACATGTCACTATCCCAACCTACAGAGCAACAGCTGCAGGTTACCATCATCCCACTAACATATTAATTTGTCACAGTTACCTAGAGGACCAACATACCATTCTCAGCTTCAGCAGCCAACTCTGCATTCCGCAATAAATCCAAGAGCTCAGTGGTGGGTACCAGGCCATGGTTTTCCTTTATGACCTTGGATTTGAGACTGGTGGGTCACTTCTCCAAAAATTTGTTGGCAGTGCCTTCACCAAACTGAAATCTTGTTCTACCTAAAATGCATAAATAAAAGCATTTCACACAGTGATAAGACGGTAAATGGCCTGTACTTGTATAGTGCTTTATGAAGTCCAGAGGACCCCAAAGTGATTTACACCACATTTAGTTATTCACATGCTGATGGTGGTGAGCTACATTGTAGCCACAGTTGCACAAGGGAAGTCTGACATAAGCAATGCTGCCATGTGCCACCGGGCTTTCTGAACACCACCAACAGGCAAGCCAGGTGAAGTGTCTTGGCCAAGGGGAAAACCGTTTAGAAAGAGTTGTGGTTCAAACTGGTAATACACAGGTTACAGGACACACTCCTAAGATTGTTGCCACTGAATATTTTAGTAGTGTAAGAGATAAAGCTGTCTTACCAGTCCTGGTGTGTCCAGAAACCGAGGAAAGACAGAGAAGACATTTGTTGCTTTCTTTTCATCATTGACCATTGAATGACGGTAATGGAAGGTCGCCTTCATCTTCTCACGGACCATGTCATCATCAGCAGAGTGTTTCAAAACAGCAATAGCTGCTTCCACTTCCTCATCTGACAGCACTTTGTCAGCAGTGAAAACCCTGGAGTGACCATCGCCTGGTCCACCACCTAAAAAAAAAAGTTTCTCTCAGCCACAGATTTTATATTACTTTACATATACTCACTATTGAGAAAACTTACTTTTGGGAGATTTGCTACCTGAGGCACCTCTTTCCTCTGCAGTTTTTCTTTGAATGGTCTTTAAACGCCATGCAAGGTATCCTGAACCGCTGTCTGGATCATAGTAAAGCTCCTATGTCAATAAATACAAGCAGACTTACCATTCCATAAACATCTTTGAAGGTAAATATATATGCTTAATGTTGCTAAGACCCTTTTACTTACATATTCATGTTTTGAAAATGGGTCTTCCAGATAAGGAAATAAGGCAACGATCCCCTGAGCATACATCACTCTGACGCTTTTAGGAGGGGATGATCTGATGAAACAATGAGTCACTAAACTGACATTTGAAAAAATAATGAAAAACAATTCAAAACAAAATGTTTCTTTATAGCCTCAGTGTATGATTCTTACACATGTGCTTCTGTCATTGCAGCTGTAAGGATGTTTAGCATCTGTCTTCTGGTTGCATCTGTCCAGCATTTAGTTCTTGCATACTCTTGCATGATTCGCTCACCACCACCAGGCTTTGTTGTCAAGATTTTTTTCAATCAACTTCAACTTCAAAGAAAAAAAAACAAACTCTTGA
>NW_015113129.1:318162-322836 GCF_001443285.1 Poecilia latipinna | reverse complement strand
AGAATCACCTCGAAGCCTTGCGGAAGTCTTTCTCCATGGCATCTCCAAACTCCTCCCACACCCAAGTTTTTGCCTCAGCAATCACCTGAGCCGCATGCCGCTTCGCCCGCCAATACCCATCGGCTGTTTCTGGAGTCTCACAGGCCAAAAAGGCCTGATGGGACTCCTCCTTCAGCTTGACGGCATCCCTCACCTAAGGTATCCACCAACGGGTTCGAGGGTTGCCACTGCGACAGGCACCAACAACCTTGCGGCCGCAGCTCCGATGAGCCGCCTTGGCAATGGAGGCACCGAACATGGTCCACTCAGACTCATTGTCCCCTACCTCCCCTGGAACGTGTTCAATGCTCTCCCGGAGATGGGAGTTAAAGCTCCGTCTCACAGGGGACTCTGCCAGACGTTCCCAAGGTCTGACCGGGTTCCTCCCCCACCACCGGAGCCAACTCGCCACCAGGTAGTGGTCAGTGGACAGCTCCGCACCTCTCCTCACCCGAGTGTCCAAGACATACGGCCGCAGATCCAATGATACGATGACAAAGTCGATCATCGAACTGCGGCCTAGTGTGTCCTGGTGCCAAGTACACATATGAACACCCTTATGCCTGAACATGCTGTTCATGATGGACAATCCGTGACCAGCACAGAAGTCCAACAACAGAACACCACTCGAGTTCAGATCGGGGGGCCGTTCATCCCAACCACACCCCTCCAGGTCTCACTGTCATTGCCCACGTGAGCGTTGAAGTCCCCCAGTAGAACAAGGGAGTACCCAGGAGGGCCACTCTCCAGTACCCCCTCTAAGGACTCCAACTCCAACTTGGAGTCCTATTAAATATATATACATCGGTGAATTGTTAGTGATTACCAGGATCTTTGTTGCTCAACATAACTTGAAAGGTTGCAGGTGACTGATTCACCATTTCTTCAAAAACATCTACATCAACTTCTGTATCAGACTGGTCATACACCTTCAGATCCTGCTGTCTGCCTTCTGGAATGTTGAATTTCAGGCACACTAGAGAAATATTAAAGAAGTGAAAATGAAAACATGTACTGCTGATAAACAAAGGGTGAAATAAGTAGAGTAACCCAACTAATTTTACAAAATGCCAGTGAGTTCAATCCACTACATTTTAATCCATGTTAATGCAAAGAAAAAATTACTTAATGCAAGATGGGTTTCTTATGCAAGAAAAAAGTAGTGAGATTATTTTACTAACATACTAGCCTTCTCTCACGAATGCATCAAATGTTAGGTCAGAAAGTTTCATGTACTTCTGCTCCCCACCAAACAAAACACGCAGTAGCATGGTCTGTTCGGAAAAAAAGATTAGCAAAAATAAACAACCATGACAGACACATTTTAATAGTTAATAAATGAGCTTCAAAGGTAATGTCATTTGAAAACTGAGTTCATATTCCTGATACACTTGAACATAATCTGTACAAGCAGTATGGCGCCTGTTAGCTGCTACATCCATGATGCTAACCAAGCTAACATGACTCGGTAGATGCTACGACCCCGAAGTACCCACGGAGCCTGGGGCTATGGCATAAGGCACAGTGATTAATACTATTACAATTTATAACACTGGCGTATCCTTACCTTGACAGCCTTCAGAAAAAAACTGAGCAAATATTTTGAGGTGGACAACTGGTCTAGCATAGGGCTATCCCTCGCCTCTTGCCCTAACACAACTTTCTCCCGCTACCCTGAATGTCAACAATGGAATAAAACGGGTACAAAAATGAGGAGACATGGAGGGGTTTTAAGTTACTCACCTTTTCTGTAGCACAACTCCGTTCAGAGTCCAAAATGGAAGTAGCCGTCTCCCAAACTTCAGAAAACTGTTGCTTCGTCTTCTTTCTTCCTCCTCCTCCTCTGTGCGGTTGCCAAAAATCTTTACTGGCGCGTTATTGACACTTGACAGAGTCAAAAGTTTCACTGCGTGAATGTAGCATTTTACTCTGACTTTTAACTCCAACGTCAGAGCCGATTTACACTCCATATAGTTATAAATACTCTATTTAGATTAAATTAGGTTTACACTGAAATATTAACACCACATCTTTTACTGTGGGGAATTTCGCCATCAAACATGCCAGGTTCCCTCTCATCATTGTCGGAGTCGGACTCGTTTCCAGGTGGCTGTTTGGCAGTGATGCAGCTTTAGTGAAGCTCAGACAGTTAAGGCCGATGCATCAGCCCAGGCATCCACCATCCATTGGTGGCGTAACTCGCCCGGCGCCGCCTCCTGTCTCAGTAAACTGTGTTCAGTCTGTCGTCCATCGCTCCCACGCCGCTCCCAACTTCTGTTTGAACGGCCTGTTTACACCGATGTCCAGCGGTGGGAGTTCTTCTGTTAATCCTCCCGGAATGACGGCAAACTCCGAATCAGTTTGCTTCGCTTCCTTTTCCACAGTAGCAGTGAGATGGGCGCGCATGGAGTCGCAGATGAACAGGGACGGTGATGCGTGGAAAAACCAATCTGGTTTTTACCGAGGCTATGCTGCAGAACTCGGACAACAATCACTGATTGGTTCATCGCTGCTGGCAATAAACCAGCAGCAATTGCTGCTGGTTTGGACATTACCAATCAGAGGAGTAATGTCCTCTGATTGGTTCATCGCTGCCAGCAAATGTACTGCACACTTTAAGTCTGTGTGTCACGGACAGATTTTGGAATTCAGTGCACACATAAGGCGCACCAGATTATAAGGTGCACTGCTGATTTTTGAGAAAATTTAAGGCTTTTAGGTGCCTTGTAGTCCAGAAAATACGGTAATTATTTTATTCTAGTGACATTTTATAAAGGAAAAATAAATAAAAAAACAATCTGAAAATGTGGAGTATTGCATGTTATTGTTATTGACGTATTTAAAAACGTATATAGTGATATCAGCCTGCTGGTTTCCGTAGCAACGAGTGATTTCAGTTTCCATTTCAGTCACTTTGAGAGCATGAAGGACGACGCCATCGTCTGCAACATCGGACACTTTGACTGCGAGATCGACATGAACTGGCTGAACAAGAACGCCGCGGAGCGCATCAACGTGAAGCCGCAGGTGGGCCGCCGTTCACCACTTCACCTTTAACCCGTTCACCACTTCACCTTTAACCCGTTCACCACCGCCCCTTTAACCCGTTCATGTCCAGACTCGTTTGTCTCGGTCTCTGCTGACGTGCGGATCTGTTATTTCTGCGTTTGGCCCCTTGAGGCGTTGCAGCCCAACTCGCCGTGTTGCCGCTGTGTCAGAAGGGGCGCAGACCAACCGCTGGCGGTTTGAGGCTCCGAACTCTCCAACTCTGAGAGACTCGGACTCGAACGCCATCGACACGCCGCCGGTCTCTTTATTTCAGAAAACATGGGACAAATTAAGACACCGGTTCGGTTCGGTCCGCTTTAACCCGACTCCGGTCTGCTTCAGTGAAACCTAATTGACCTCTGACCTCTGGTCCTCCAGACCTCGTTCTGGGTTTGGCTGAGTTGAACTCTGGTTCAGTTTGAATGTGAACACTAAAAGCAGGAAGTGGACTACAGCGCAGGGCATTCTGGGTAAATGCAACCAAAGCTAACATACTAGCGTAGCACTAGCAGGAGAAATGGCTCAAAAAATCCTACTACCGCTAAAATCCGACACCTAAATTTTAGTTTCCACTTCCAGGAAAACGAACTAAAATTCTCTTTACTGAAACGGTTAATCTCTGTGGTTTAATGGTAGTTTAACGGTTAATCTCTGTGGTTTAATGGTAGTTTAACGGTAGTTTAACGGTTAATCTCTGTGGTTTAACAGTAGTTTAACGGTAGTTTAACGGTTAATCTCTGTGGTTTAACGGCAGTTTAACGGTTAAACTCTGTGGTTTAACGGTAGTTTAACGGTTCCTCTTGGGCTGGTCGATATGAACTTTTATTTGTATGTCTTGTGCTGATAACCCTTCTTGCTTTTCTTTGTGCTGCAGCTTCTTGGCGCCATCAAAGCTCCACAAACAGAAACAGATTTTAAAAACTAACCTGCTTTTTGGGACCAGAGACACAAATCTGTTCCTCACTGAGCTTCACACGCTGACCGCGTTCCAGTGTTTCCATATTTATTGATGCTGTCGACTCCGTTACCTTTACCAAACGGTAACGTGACGATCCCAGCGGGACAGACTGAATTCTCCTGATGATCTGAGGCGGTTCTGCTCCTCAGGTGGACCGGTACCGGTTGAAAAATGGCCGCCACGTCATCGTGCTGGCGGAAGGCCGCCTGGTGAACCTGGGCTGTGCCATGGGACACCCGTCTTTCGTCATGAGCAACTCCTTCACCAACCAGGTGAGGAGGAGGAGCAGGAGGAGGAGGGGGAAGGCTGTGTTGGGTCGGTGGTTCTGACTGCTGTCGTTCTGCAGGTTCTGGCCCAGATCGAGTTGTGGACGAACACGTCCAAGTATCCGGTTGGAGTCTACTTCCTGCCCAAGAAGGTGAGCGGCCAATCAGAAGCGGAGGAACCGGCCCGATGTTTTCATCTAGATCAGGGGCCTCAGTCGGTTTGCCAGAGTCTGAGGCCGGGCCGCACAAACGATTCCACAAAAAGTATTGTAAAAATATCCTCACGTCATCATTTAAGTATTTCTCCAATACATGAACTGCATATGGAGGACCCTAAGAAATAAAAGCATAAATATATATTTA
>NW_015113129.1:259829-317170 GCF_001443285.1 Poecilia latipinna | reverse complement strand
GTAAAAATGTGAAGTGGAAGGAAAATGTTACATTGATTGCTATGTTTAGCTTCTCTATCCTTGCTGAGAAAAGCACCATCACAACTTCTCAAGATGCAACAGGCTGAATTACCATGTTGGTTTTTTGTGCTGATTCGGTCTATCACATAAAAAAAAAAAAAACACTAAATGTTGAATTCTTTCATTGTGACAAGACATAAAAAGGGACATGAATAATTCTTCAAAGCATTGTGTTTTGGTAAAATTCACTTTGCTACAAATGAAACACTGAGCTCAGCTTTATATCTGATATATAAAGTACCTGTTTAGTATTTCTTTTTACCACAGAAGAACTTAGTAAGAATGTTGCTCCCAGAAATAACACAAGCGATTTGTTTTATTAATCCAATACCAACTCTATTTGATGCAATCAATAGGCCTTTTAAAAAGGGAAAACATCATCACACAAGTTTTCTTGTTTGTGCTGAAGCTTTGATTTCAGGTTTTGGTCATGAGGTTCCAACTTTGGGCACAAATGAGCTCAAAATTATTGTGTTAATTATTCATACAATTAATGCGCATTTGTATCCATTCAATCAAGAAGTTTGTTGCCGACAGTAAATGAATAAGACAGGCATCTCTCAAAGGATAAAACTTTTAAAAAGGGATAAAACATTGGAAAAATAAGTATTTGTTTATAGATGATTTCATTAAAAAAAAAATCACATGCAATTTATAACCTTCTAACCAATTAAGCGAGAAGTCTTTATTGGTGTTACATTAACTCTCTTCACGTTTTTGGATTTCCACTGGTATTTTGACATTAGAGCTTATTTAAACCTCTAAAGTTTCTGCTAGAGACTTGAATAACTTCGAATCAAACTTTGCATCAACAGGACACCATTGTGGATTGTAAACAATCAGACTTTCTTTTTCAAGCCGTTGCTTTGCACAATAAAACTCACCAAACGCAGAGAAAAAAAAACATTTCCAGCTTTGCTAGAAATGTAGATTATATTTAGGCTCAGTCATGTATACCCTTAGGGAATCTGTGGCGTAAGAGTTTGAAGAGACTGGCACAAAAAGAGCATTAAAGTTTCTCCTTACTCACTGCGACTGTTTTATGAATTATAAATTGGGTGATAAAAGCTTGTCGAAAATGAAACATTACCTGAAATATGGGCACCTCTCAATGGTCTCCGTCTCAACAATGACTGCTCGTGCCACAAAAGCCAGAGAGTGGAATGATTATGAGAAAATGCATGCCTGACCTTTAAATGCAGGGATGAGCTCATCGCCAACAGGGAAAAAAATAACTCTACTTGTACCTGAAAGTGAAGGTTAAACCTGCTGTTGTGAGGCGTAGGTGCATGAAGCATTGGCAGGACTTCCTGTTCCTTAACACTGATATTTGTACAGGAGCAACTTAGCTTGTATAACTTGGACATAAGCCTCAGGAAGGAAAACCTGCTGATATCAAATTTAAAGTTCATTTTTGAAATTGATTCAATTTTTTATTTTTCCACAGCTTTATGAAGATCACATTCCTGAGAAAATAATTATTTGCCTCCTTACAGATTTTGTATTTTCATGCTTTTCATGCATCAGACAATGATACAAATTTTAATATCAAAGATAACCCGAGCGAATAAAAAATGATTTTAGATTTTTTTCCGTTCTTGATGGGATAACAATCTGCCCCCATGTGAAAACATGACTGTCCAGTTGTTAAAATTGTGTAATGTGGAAAATCATCCGTTCTCCATGCCGAGTTCTTGATGTATGAGGTTGAAAAAGAGTCAGTGGGTTGAATTAATGAAGTCCATTTATTAGTACCAAAATACAGCAGGTTCATTTCTCATGCCACCTTAGGAGGTAACAGACAAAATGGCACCCAAGAAGAATTTGTGATCTCCTTTGTTAGCCTCTGCTAAGCTATGCCCCAAAGAGGGCGTGCCCTACTGTGTCATTTCCTCTAACCCGAGCTCTCATTTGCATTTCCTGACATGTCATTTCCTTGAGATTTAGCTTAGCAACTAGCTAAAAAAGACAATGTTAAACTCGAGCACACGTTGGTAGTGCAGCAGGACAATGTAAGTACTCCTCTGAATAGCTTAAACGGCTTAGTCTATATATTGACTCGACTTAAATACAATAGACATATTTTCCACAACGTTCTTTGCTTCTTGCATGCTACAAAGTCTCTCTTCTTTGTTTGATGTCCTTCAGAGGAGCTTCAGGTCCCTTTAAACTGGAAGCTGCATTCACAGATGTATCAAAGCAGCTGTCAGCTTCAACACTGCATGAGCTGATGAGTGCTTTTCTTTTTACAGCTTTAGACAAGCTGTATGTTGGTTTGAAGAGAAATGATAAGACAATAGGCCACAAAGAGAAAAGTAAATGCATTAAAAGGACTGACAAAGTCAATGTCTCACCACAAAACATGACAAAAGGGGAAATAGAAAGAAAAAAAACCCAATACCTTAATATAGTTCTCCTCCTAGTTTGACCTTTTAGTAATGTAGCCAATATTTGCTAAACAGTAGCTAACCTCATTCCTGATCTGTATGGTGCACAATAATTTTTAATATTTCTATTAGCCTCTCAAACATTCACTTGCCAGTATTAAGGTAAAATAAAGGCTGCCCATTAGCATTGGCCTATTGTTGCTTTTATTAAAAAAAAATTGAATAATGTATTATGATTTATATTTTCATTTCAAAGGGCTTTACAACAAATAAACATCCATCAGCCTTTTGCCTCAGCCTGCTTGTCCTTAACACAGCTATACACAGGACAAACAACCATGCAAATACACACATACATGCATATGCTCAGGGTCATTTAGAGAGACTAACCAAACAACAGAAATGTTCTTAGACTCTGAGAGGAAGCCAGCCCAACCTTTCATTCAATTTCATTGCAGAAAGACCAGGAATCAAACCGGCAACCTTTTCGAAGCAATGCAACAGTGTTTACCACCATCTGATAAACATAATTAAAGAGGAAAAAAGAAAAAGTTAAATCTCCAAACTAATTGCTCATGCACCATTTATCTGTAATCAGTTAAGCACTGATTACAGATAATCTGTTAGGTGTTGTGACCAATTAGATTTTATCATCATGCTGAAAAAGTTTGAGATTTTGTTCACCTTACAAGTTTAAACGTGAACTGATAGCTGTGGCTTGCCTGCAACAGTAACTTTAACTAATTCATGCCTAATCACAGTTTGTTGTTGGTAGTGTTGTAGAAACTGAGGTTTTTCCTGACAGAAGTGGTAAATGTGACCTTTAAGACCATCTTATACCTGGTGAGCGTCAGCAAACCAAACCCACAGAACTAACTCGCATCATGAGCAGCTTTCTGTTTATCTGAGCGATTCAGCGTGTGTGTGGGTATAAAGTTGGGAATTCGGGGCTCTTTTGACCCAAGTTCTATCAGGCCAAGTGACTCATCAGCTCTATGGTACACAACAGATGGAGCTCGGAGCTATTCAGATTCCTATAATACCACTCTATCCACCCATTCCACCCACGCTCGGCGATGAGATCCATCTCCTGCTCATCCGCCACTCAGTGACTCAAGTCAGTCCTTCTGTTTACAAAAATATGCTTTCAAGTTCCCATAAATTTGTATGAGAGAAGAGGAGAGAGGAGAAACACATGGAAGGGAGAGGATAAAGAGACGTTTAAGCACGTAATCCTCACATGTTGTTTGTGCGAATATATTACCGCTTTTTTTGGAGCAAAAGCCCTCATTTCCTGCCTGTTGCAGCGGCGCAGAGCCTCGTTATACCACATTTCATCAGGCCTCTTTGTGAAACATCGACTCCTTAAATCACCATTCATCTTTCAGATCAAAGCGCCATGACTTCAGCGCTTGACACCATCAAGCTCATTTTTAATGCTGGTTTTTTTTTTTTAAACTAAATGCCTCGCTTGACACCGCCGAAGCTCCTTTTTTAAATTTTTTTTCCCGGGTGAACTCCAGCTCTCCTCCGTCCTTTTGGGAGTGCCGTAAATGTAACCCCATTGAGCTCATGAGTCAATGAGAAACGCGTCGACACGCAGCCACTAGATGGTGCTAGCGGATCACTCATGCGGCCACAAAGAGGGGAAAGAGGGGACACCGACGTACACGCTCCATTATTTAGCAGACAAAAAAAGGAGGGCAAATCATGCCTAACCTTCTAAACGTGCCTGGCTGAGATGAACATTACATGGTTATGGAGCATAATCATGAGCTCCCACTGATCTGAGAATGTTGGAAATTAGGGCAGGCACTGGCTTAGTAAATGGGAAAGCAGTGAGATGGAAAGCTGCATATAAAAAAAAAGAGAAAAAAAAGAGAAAAGCTTTGGACAGATCGTTCCAATTGTAAGTATGAAGAGAGACGATAAACAGAATTAGAGGCAGCACAGAGCAAACTGAAAGAGACACAAGACAAACAATGTGCCTCTGCTGTTTGTCGGTCTGTGTGATGCGTTCTTAACTCCCCAAACTACAAAATAGAATACAGCAGCGTGCCTAAGCAAATCTGTGTGACAGGCATATCTTCTCAGATGTGCCGTGCAGTTGCACTCCGTTTGTGTGCACAAATGCATGTGCGTGCAACGACACCTTTCGTAGGCAACCGAAACGCAGTTTGTACCCGATAATTCACAGCAGCGGGGGGACACTCTGCCAGCTTCCAGCTGGAGAAAATTGTGAATATATATATGTATATATATAAAAAAAAAAAAGCTGTGCAACTTTCTGGGCGGATGAAGGGCCAGACTTAAATTCACTGGGATTGTTTCTGCTTGAAGGCTTTGAGAGGGAAGGAGGTGGCGGTGGTACAGCGTTTGTTTGTCAATGTGCTTGTTCAGGAGGGAAGGGGGGACGGAGAGAGAGGTGCAGGAAACACAATTTGGATGTTTTTGTGTAGGTGAGAAAGCGGTGGCTTAAAATGGCTGAGACGGAGAGGAAAGGGTATGTGTAAAGTGGGTGTAAGCATGGTTTAAATGCTTTGTGGTGCAACAACACTTAAACTCCTCGGCGAAATTTGCGATAGCAACACAATCAACCTCTTCAAGAACAACAATGAGCGGCAGCAGCCCAAGAATCAAGATGAAAATATGACATCAAAAACCATTCATCTAAAAGAAAAGGAACGCAGCCACTTGGATTTTATTGTTCCGATTCCCCACTTCAAGCTGAATTATACATTGAGGTCCGGTGTGAAGGCCCAACAGGCTGTAATTAACCTGAAGGCACCAACCTGAAGTAGTGACGGTTACCACGGCTACCACACATTTTCAGACTTTCCCTGTCCCAACTTTCTGGACACGAGAGTGCTTTTGGATGATTTCACAGGCAAATTAATGGATGGATGTGTGTGTGTGGATGGAAATAATAGATGAACAATTTGAACTTTTGGACAGTAGGATATGAAATAAAATCAGTGCAATTAATTTATTCAATCTTATGCCTAAATGCCTAAATCCATGCTTCATTAGACTGAGCTACTCAGCTAACCCTAAGCTGTACACCTGACCCCCCCAAAGTGCCTTGTGCACCAAACTACTGTGCTAACAGCAAATGAAAGCGGAAATCATCTTTATCCTTCCAATGAGGATTTGGGTATACCGAATGAGTGAAAATAGGAGATCGGTCAACGGGGCAACATTATGTGTTTTCCAGTCACGTAGAATCATTTTATAGCAAATCAAGTTACCTTATGTTGTTATAGTAATGCTATGGATATCAAATATGACTTAAAAGAAAACCGACTTTGTAATTTAAAGCCTTGAAATTGGACAGTCCTGCTCCCTCAAGCACTCTGCCTTCAGGACGTCATCACAACATCGTTCCTCTACTACCCAGCGTTAAACTGAGAAGTAGCTCGTATAATGAGCACAGCAGATGTGCAGTTCCACCAGGTGTTTGCTAATTGCTAATGGCTAGTCTGAAGGAGCTGAGTGAAGGGTAGGGTTGCTCTGTGAAGCAAAATCTCAGAAGCCTTGAAACTGCAGCTCAGGGGAAGACCTTCGTCCTCGGAGGCGGCGTTGGGTACCACTAAGCGTTTGGCACAGCTGAATGGTTGCCACGGGAGATTAAAGGATTTCTCAAACATGCATGAAAGAATCAAGGCAACACTCAAGGTATGTTTTTGATGAGGGAACAACAGTACAGCATGATATAAAGCTAAACAAAAGTCAGTTTTACATCATACTGCCCCTGTAATATTTTCTTTATTCATATTTTTACAAAGACATGAAAGGATATTCAAAAAATTCAGTATGTCTACATTTATTTTCAAATTTTAGTGACATTTCAGGCATCTAAATTATGATCACAATTTTTAAATATGACGGTATAAAGCAATCAGTTTCCAGCTCCATTCTGCTGATAATAAAAGAAGCGATCAGAAAAAGAAAAAGGATCCAGAAAAATGGATGCAGCTCAAAGTGCAACAGAGTACAAGGATTCTCCAGCCCCTGGCACACTGCAATATTACCACCCCAGTTTAGCCATAGAGTGTTTTCAATCGTTTCCATCAGGACTGCTCACGGGGGTGCACAGCACTTGGCAGAGGTTCTGTGTCTGAACGCTGCTGACTGATGTGTAGCACAGCGTTGGGAGGTCCGGGGTGTATGCTGCAGGCCAGATAAGTTAAGTGATCTTCTGAGCCCACTGCAGTGCCACCTGAACTGATGGCAAAACACTCCAAGTGAGCAACGACGCTCCGGCTCACTGATGATCTGTGCTGCTCCATAAAGATGGAAGGAGGGTTGGATGGAAGGAGAGAATTTGGATCAGCTTTGTAGACCTTCGTTTCCATTTTTGAGATCTTACAGAGGAAGCATCTAGATGGTTCTGTAAGATATGTGGTCGATTGTAAATGATTTAAGGAGAGTTGGCAGGTAACAGCAGACTGTTATACTGTTAACCCCACCGCGTTGCCCATTTGCGATATAAAGTAATAAGGTGCGAAATAACATAGATGAGGATTCGGATTTTCTGCCACACTTGCTCATCTCACTGGAAGAGTTGTGGTCCTACTAAAAAGTTAGACGGTGTGAATCTGTTGAACAGTGGTTGTGTTGTTAACTAAGTCCTCTCAGCTCAACTCTGTCAGGAGTTCTGCTTGATTGACTATTTCAGTGTATTGTTCATCATTTTTCTTTGCTTTCTGCAGCTATCATGACCAGTTCACCTGTGTTGCTCACCAGCAACACAGGTGCTGGTCAAGAGAGATGACCTCTATTGAGGTCATCTCTTGGTGACCTCAAGAGAAGACAAGCAGTCAGAGAAGTTCAGAACTGTATAAATGCTCAGCACAAAGCAGTGTTTTAAAAGAAAACTAGAACCTTAAGGTGAATTCTGTATTGAACGGCGTCAATGAAAAGAGATCAGTGCAGGTGCAGCATGGGAACATTTGGGGGTTCCAGCCTAGCAGCTGCATCTTGGATTCGTTTCAAAGAAGTTTTAGTGCAGAAAGTAACAGCAGAACTACAATAACCTGAGAAACAGAAGCTTGAAATCCATCTCAGTATTAGATATTTTAGTATCTTGTTTAACAACCGTTGGTGGATGAAAGCAAATGGGCCAATAACAGAACCCTGCAGAACACCAAGCTTAAGGATGACTAAAATATTAAAATTAGGCGCATCAACCAAAACAGTTAATGCATAAATAAAAGTTGACCAATGCAGAGATGCCTGACAACAGTTCATCGTCTGAAGGAACACTTAATGATGTAGTGTCAAAGGCAGAACATCTGCTGCGTCCGACACTCATCTGGCCTGG
The DNA here is from genome assembly GCF_001443285.1 of Poecilia latipinna. Lineage (NCBI taxonomy): Eukaryota > Metazoa > Chordata > Actinopteri > Cyprinodontiformes > Poeciliidae > Poecilia > Poecilia latipinna. The sequence continues at coordinate 309,400 of NW_015113129.1, read as the reverse complement.
GGTAAAACAACCATTAATTATTAAAGTGCTTACAATTTTTTTTTATGTTGGCATGAATTCAAAACTCCTTTCAGGTCCTTGCTTGAGCCAGAAAGGGAAATGTGCAGCGATTCTGTTGTCACTTGAAATGTGATGCTGCAGTTTTAAAAGATCATGCTAGAATAAAACTGGGTGGTTTGTGGATAACTCATGAAAATAAGATTGTTAGAATTGATGTGCTTTTACCTGTTTAAGTTTAAAGCTAGTTCAGATACATAAAAAGTGCCCAAAATGCAGTTTGACTGGAAAAACTGGTATTTCAATAAGAACAAGATAGAAAAGGATGGAAAAAAATTCTTCAAATAAGTGTGGGAAGATTTTTAAGATTCATTTTGACATGTAAAAAAAAAAAAAAAAAAAAGAAAAAAGAAAAAAACCTTCTCACTACCAGACGTGGATTAACAGAAAAAGGAGACAGAAAATATCTTGGATTACATCACAGGCAGAAAACCAGCCAAAGTAAATCTCTCCTGAAGTTCAATATTTCTTTAATGTGACAACACGTCTGCAGCTCCACAGAGGCCCTTTCGGCGGGGCAAAGCCCTTCAGTCTGCTCATCCAAACCGCCAACATAACCCGACATTTAAACACACGCGCAGAAGTTATCTCCAACAGTATCTGACGAGGTTCACTAAGCCTTGATGAAAGCTTTATGTCTAAAGCAGTACGTGGCGCATGGAGTGCTGTTAGCAGAAGCTGCTTGTCTAAGTGCTGATTAGGGCTGCTGACCGCGGCCTGACAGTCCCATTAGTGACATCTCCTTCATGGGCCGTGAGGGGACCCGGCAACACTGTCTGTCCGTTTGTCTGTCTTTCAGCGCGGTGATCTGCCTGCTCATCGCTTTCACTTATTCTGCCTGCTTTCACCCCTTTCACACAGACTTCCTTTGTGTTTCTCACGGCCTACAGTGAGAGGAAATGCAGCCATCCTGTCAGATGTTACGTTTCATCCCTTGTTCTCATTCTTTTTTAAAGGTTTTATTGGCTCTAGTGGGTCTTTATTTGATAGTGAATTGACAGAAAAATTTGTAATGAGAGACGGGGGAAGACATGGGGCCAAAGGTCATTGGGCTGGGATTCGAACCTGTGACGTCCGTGTCAAGGACTAAAACCTCTAAATGTGGGTTGTGCTTAACCCCTGCACCACCAGAGCACTCTGTTATTTCACATCCTTAAATCAAATGTCAGTTGTACTGCTGATAATTGGAACGATTGTTTCATGACGTTGTTGAAAAAAATCCGTTTGGACAATGAATAAATAATTCTAAAGTGTTTTATTTTCTCTCAGACATCAACTTTATCTTATATTTTCAGTTTAATCAAAGCAGGGAGACATAACAGAGATACCCAGTCCCAACATAAATATAAAGGTATATTTTTAAGTCTCCACTCTGGGAAGTTATTTTGTCACCTGAAACAGTTTACATGCAGACAAAAAAAGTCCAAATGCACCAAAAAAAGCTTAAAACAACCAGTATGTATGTGGGTGTGGACAAGTTGTTTGTTGTATTGTTAAATATTGATCTCATAAAACATAGCTAAGTTTTGGACCGTCACTTAGCGTCTTTAAATATTCCGGTTACACTTATTGGCAGTTGGTGGCGAGCTGAAGCTTTGCTGTTCAATATTAAATAATAGATATGAGGTCCAAAGCCGAGACGCAGTGACCATAGATCAAAGAATTGGTTGCAGACAGCAAATGTTACACCAACCTGGTTCACAGGTCAGCCTGGAGGGAAGCTGGCTGGGATAAGTTGCAGAACCAAAAAAAACAAACAAAAAAAAAAAGCATGCGTGTGTGTGTGTGTGTGTTTTTCCATCAGTTTTACGTTCACTTGCTATTTAGTAATGGTTAAGCAATAAAGTGGCTGAAGATAAATGAGATCAGATCCGTACAGCACTTTTCAGGACCCTCAATGAAATCAGTCATTTCCATTCATGCACACATTCACACACTGATGATCGCTACTGGGTTGTAACCACAGCTGAGCCTGAAAACGTTAAAGTCCAGCACAAAAAGAAAAAAAAAAAAGATGATGATTGGGGACACCGATAACTAAAACACAGGTAGGAGGAGGAAAAGTATTTACACTGGAGGCAACAAAGGAAAGATGGTGAAAGCCTGGGTAAGTATCAAGGGGTAGTGATAGCTTGAAGTTTACAAGAACTGACTGAAATCAAAAGGTATTAAAACTGAGGAAGGCGATTGCTGAATTGGAACTAGAAGAATGATTGTAGATGGATTATATATATGATAAAGATGGAAAAAAAAAATCCTAACATTATTTCATTCTGATATACTTGATAAAAAAAAAATACAGTATCTTGCATTTGGGCCGAGAACTTTCTGAGCTAAATGGAGTTATTTGAAACTGCGAAAGCTGCACTGTGAAAGAAGTGTGGGGTTTAATTGTTGCCTTGTTTCCCCATCTAGCCTCATCCACTTCTTGTCTCTTTGCCTTTTTCTTCAGTATCTCTCCTCATCTCCCCCCATCCGCTGTCAGCCTACAGCGCTGTGGGTTTGCTGAGAGATGTTAAGAGCCAGGAGTGATTTATTACTTTTTCCTCCTGCATGCTCCATCATCAAATATTACACCACTGGCTCCTTTTTTCCTCATAGATCTGAGAATCGTCGGAGGCTATAATTCAGAGCACCGTGAGCTTGCCTGCAACTAAAGACTAGTGTAATGTAGTGTAGCAGAAATGTCTCTTAGCTGATGGTGGTCTCATGGATGTTTCTGTTGCTCTCTGTATGAAGGAACACCTTGAGGGCTTTAATGAACCCAAAATCCAGCAGAGAGACAACTGAATAAGGTGTAATGATGTTAAAAAACACACACACAAAAAAACAACTCCTGGTGGTGGAGCAATAACAAGAAAGAAGGACTTGGGGGGGAAAAACAAGTTTGTATTGGTGAAGCAGCTCTGCTTGACCCCTTACAAGGCTGACATGGCATCACAAAGGGGCTCCTCTGTGCCTCATTTCTCATTCTTCACAACAAGAATATTCCTTTCTTTGTGATTTAATTCAAGGAATAGAATCTTATTTCCTCCATTACTGTCATCTCCTATGAGGGCCTGTCAGTTTGATTTGAATTGACACTTACTTAATTCATCGTCCATGCCGTCGTTAACCGGTTTGCATCTCCATGCTGTATGTGACTGAGAGGCAGAAATGTCATGACAAGAAAAGAGAATTTCCATTTTCTGTGCTTCACGTTATCCAGGGGTCCGAACACTTTCCCCTGGAAATACAACACAGTGATTCGCTCTTACATTATGCAAACACACCAACCTAACAAGGTGCTGTTAGATAATTACATTGGCATGGAGAGCTTGGACAAAAAACTAACAGGAGAACTCTCTCTCTCTCTCTCTCTCTCTCTCTCTCTCTCAAAGAAGAAGCAGAATAGTTGGAGCAGAAGTACAATTATAGGGAATACATCTCACGCCGACAATCTCAATCATGTTCTTTTGTTACTTGTGGCAATTTTTTTAAAAACCTCTTGTAAAAGGATAGGCATCTGTAAAAGTGACATCATTTTTACTTTTTTAGCAGAGTTCCTGCACTTGAGAGGATAAAATAACTAAATAATCAAAATTCAATTTACAATATGCACACAAATGTGATTAAAAACGCATAACAACACTGCCGTCAGCTGGGACCTTTTGAAACAAGGCTGGGTGGATCCATGTTTTCATGTTTCAACTTCTGACCCTACCATCCGAATTTCATCTGTGAAACGTGTTTTTAAGTGTTTTTAGTTTAGCTGATTTCCTCATATGGGCTCAATTTTGTTTGCAAGTTTAACTTTAGATCGCTGTGCAGATGCTCACCAGGGAATATTAACCGTAACTGCACACTGTGCGGTTTCTTCGTTTGTGGTGCGAAACCAACACAAAAGTCCAAAACAATAGGAACCAAAACCAAAAGGAGAAAACACAAAAAAAGCTTTGCTGTGATCGCTTTTTAAGACTTATGTTAAAACCCATTAAAAAAATGTTTTATAATAATTACCTCCTGTATCCATCTGTATGATTCATCTTCCAAGCCAAAACAATAAACAAGAGAGGAGAGTCAGGAGTTTTATCATGTCCACTTAAACTTTCTAAAAACCAACTCAAAAAAACGTGAAGAAATATTCTGTTATGCTGTAGTTCTGTCGTTTCAGACACATCATTAACCAGTCAGATAAAAAAAAAAGGAGTTCTGAGTTGTAGCATTTTTTTTCTTATTTCATATTAAAGACAAGAGTGATTCTGATATTTTAGATTAAGCTCATACTCTTGACAGCTTATGTGTTTTAAGACTTAGTTGGGGAAAAAAATGAACTTTTTTCCAACATAACTTATTCAACTTTAAAATAAATTTCCACAACAGCTTGTGAAAATTTGTGTTTAAAAGGGCTACGGAAATGTTCCACCTTAAAAGTACATCAAATGGAGCACCTACTTAACATTTCTTTTCTCAGTAAATCCTGAACTTAAAACTTAGTTCCATGTGGGAAAAAAAAAAAAAAACTCTCTTTAAATTCAAGTACTCACACTTCTTTGTCGAGAATATGTTTTTGGCCCAAAAAAGCAATTGTAGTCCATGTTCATTTTATTCATATGACATTCTCCTGCTTTTTATAAAATGACAATGCACTGAGTGCTTGTAGAGGTGATGTGTCAGCTCTCAATAATAACTGCGCACTTCAGCTGGTGAAAGAAACATTTCTCACTCTCCGCTATTCCACCAAATAAATTCCCTGCCAGCAGAAGTCCCATTTATTCCCCCTAAAAGACAAAACGCCTCTGGCTTCGACAACTTATGTTTATGGCAGTTCATAGCAGGTAAATTAGCTTGATGCCGCAGGTGCAGCGGTGGCATCAAGGTTCCTTCTCGATTCCAAAAAAAGTAAAAAAAATAAAAAAAGAGGAGAGAGAAAAAAAACAAACTCATTCCATTCCTATCCAAGTACAACTTGAGGCTATCACCTTGGACATGCTTACTGCACTAGAAATTCCTCTCAATCAAGCTTGTTGGTGTGTTTCAAAGAGTTTCCAGTGGCTTGAGACCGCCTAACACTCACATACGCCGCCTCTCATGGGTGCAAAACATTCACCAATGAAAGGTGAGGACCATAAAGGTCGACCGTGCCGCGGGGATTTCTCTTTTCACACCGATAAAGATCAATTTGAGCGTTCGAGGCGGTTGGTAATAAGATATAAGATGGTTGTAAGGGGACTTGTCTGCCAAAAATCTATAGCAGAGGCCATCCATTTTACCCTGCCAACTGGGAGCTGGAGTGAAGACTGGACAGCCTGAGACACACACACACACACACACACACGCAAATACACGCGCACACGTGATAACACAAGCAATAGAATATAGGAGCTTTACACCTGTCTCCATCTGCTCAAGGATTTCTTACTGTGGAGGTGTGAGTTTAATTTTATACATTTCCTCCATTTTATTATTTTTTTTATTTTTATCTCCTACATATTTATATTTTTGCTGTTATTCTACTGTGGGTGGCCAGACAGGTGCAATTGGGTTGGGCCCTTATCTCTTTAAATGAGACTGGCAGCTGGCATTTTTTCCCCCCTCCCCACTAAGAGATTACAAAAGAAGTGAGGCAGAAAAAGTTTCCTTCACACTGCTTTTATCGGACATGGCGCTGACCTTCACAGCAGGGTGTCAGACTGCTCCAATCACTTAAGTCTCACCACATCCAAACAAGCTATGGAAAACATTGAAAACGGAGCGTAAAAGTCAAGTGAAAGTCGTCTGACACGCGTGGAGTTCGGTGTCATCATCAGAATATTCACTGCTGTTGCTTCATTAGAGAAAATGTCAAGCTGTTGCTATGCACAGCCAAAATAAAGCTCAAAAACTGATGGGATGGGATGAAACTGTGTCACTATTTTTACACAGTAACCTTGAAAAATACGACAATTTTATGGTATCACGAGATCAACAGAAAGATTTAGGAACAAATATTATAATGTGATCAGATTATTATTAAAAACAGGAAAATGATTATGTTTACTACTGCTAAATAAGAACATACTGATGATTACAGTGCTGCCATCTCACAAGCGAGCCTGGAATAGATGAGAATACAAAAAAAAAGTATCTTCAAAGCAACTTAATTTGTATTTTTTTTAAAGTTATTTCAAATAAATATTTGTTCAGTGTAGTAGCTTCCTTTCAGCCAGCTGAGTGTCAGTGTTCAGTAAACAGGTGGGGAAGAAACAGAGTTGCATTCATCTTTGCTTCATTCACCCACTTGAATGACTTTCACTACATATTATAACAAACATATTAACATTTTAAAAACAACTTTTTTCAGAAACTGGCTTCCTGCCCAGTACAGGAAACTTTGAGTTTCTTGCAGTAAAAAGAACATTTTATCTGTGATCAGTTTTGCATGTTTTTCTTGGGTAACCCACGGTTACAAAAGTCGGCTCATTAGTAGGAAATCTACCTTAGATAAAGATACAGAAAGGCATAATTTTACAATATCATGGTATTTTCACAAACATTTAAAAACAATGTTTATAGTATGATCTATTTCTAAATATACATATATATAATATTTATGGTGATATTATATTTTAGAAGATCTAACAAAACAACAGAGGATAGAAGAAATTTAGAAATACATCAAAAACTCTACAAAAAAAAGCGCAGATGTAAAACACAGCTGGAATCAGGCCTGACAAAAGAAAGACTGAACAACAAATGACTGAAGGCTAACAAACGTCAAAAGCTGATTAGTGAAAGCACAATCATTCAATTCATAATCACTGAATTCATGCAGTTTATCGATATAACGCCAATTTACAACAAATGTCTTCTTGAGGCACTTTACAAAAAAAAAAAAGTTTTTATTTCAGGAAACCCAAGAGACTGCATCGAGTCAACAACATAAATCACAATTAAATACCCCGAAAACTTCAGATTAAAACATGTTTACAATTAAAAATGTATATTCCACAGATTATGACAACTTGCTGCTAAATGATGCAATGTATTAAAGATTAGGATATCATAATAATATGTTGATATTGGTAACTATGCATGTTAGATTGGTGGGTCACTTTAAATTGTCTTTAGGTCTCTGTGTGCTTGAAGTGTTTTCTGTCTGCGTAACTTTGCTGACCTAGCTAGAGTGAACCTGCCTCTTGTCCAGTGATGGCTGAAAACAAACACCAGCTGCTCTCTCACAACCCTACAAGAATTAAGCAGGCATACAAAAAATGAATGAACAGAGACATTTTATGATCTACAGATCATAAAATATGTGGCAGTCTCCAGAAAAAGATCAGCAGCAAATCTTTGTCATAAAGCATTAAAAGATCTATCGTAGTAAATTTAGTCATTGATGAGGTTGCTCTATTTGAGCAGTCTAAAGAGAGAAAAGTTATAGAAAATAAAATAGAACATTTTGATCCCAATACTTCAGAAATTTTACTTTGAAGGAAATTGCCCACGGCGCTGGCAGCAACGTCTACCTTTTCAAAGAACAGGTCTTCTTAAGAGAAAATGGCTCTCGGTTGTCCAAAACGCTACAGATGTGAAAATAAAATCTCCCGTAAACTTCAAAGCTGATGGGGAGGAGAACCAATCATACCTGGTGGATGTTTTTATAATTTTTCATGAAAGATGTAGAAGGACTTTCGGATTTTATCAAAACTGCTCAATTTAAGAAATGCTTTACTTACTCGTTTCAACGCAGAAAATAGAACAATGGATTTATTGTTGTTCGATTTTAAAAGTTAAAGCTAGCATATTAGCTTAATATTTACATTACTGGACTAATTTTTTTCTGACCTTTGGTATGTTTTATCTATTTCATTTTATACAAGGTTCTCAGATTTTGCTGCAAACTATTTACAATTAAACTAAGGACAACAGATTAATCTAAATACCCTGAATTAATACCAGATATAATTTATATATTTGAATGTATGCACTCATAATACGTGTACAGATCTCCTTGGGTTATATTCATATTCAGCCATCCACTTTATTATATATTTATGCATTTTGAGGATAAAGGTGACTGGAGCAAAGGTTTCCATCTTTGCCATCTTAGCTTTGTTTCTCCATCATATTAACACAGTGATAGAAAAAAAAGTAATTAAAATTAAGTTGCTTTATGATTAGATATTAGAAAACATTTACTATGTCTTTCCTTTAGAAGCCCTTCATAAAACCAGACTGTAAAACTTAAAATAAAACAAATGCACACCCCCCCCAATGTCAGGTATGTAAAAAGTACTCTCAGGTGTCTCATCGCGCATCGCACACAGAAGCCACCGTCCTTGCCGCAGTTGTCCCCACTTTGACCCCCGAACCATTTCCTCCATGTCTTCCTCTTTTCTCTCTACCCTTCCTCATGATCAGCTAGAGGCCACCAGTGTCATAAAAACCTTAAAAAAGAAAACACACACTCACCATACACCCCTTATGCTCTTACCATTGACAAGTAGAATGTTTAAAATTGCTCTCACAGTCAGTGGGAGCAATTTTTAGTCTTGTCCACTTTGTCTTAATGGTATTCAGCTGTCATCCTGGTCAATGTGGGATGGTTTTCTTCACTACTTGAACAGGCTGAGAACCAGAACTCATTCTATGTCTATCTGTTGTCTAATGTGGGCAAAAAGATGAGCAGTCCGTTGCCTCTCTAGCTACTGCCGCATTGGGTTTTAAATCAGATAATCGCCACAGCAACAGGATCCAGGTTTTGCAGTGCGGCCAACAGCTTTGCAGTGTGAATGGAGGGATGCTAGTCAACAGCCTTGGCTAGATTCACGGTCAAGCTAGGTCAAAAAATATAAATAAATAAAACAGCCTCTTTTTTACAAGTTTACATGCTGTACGTTATTTAGGGGACAACATTAATGTGAAAAAACAGTGATGTAACCAAATGATGGTGATCAGTCAGCAGCCCTGTGACCAGTCTTTGTCTTTAAACATACCACATTTGATGTATTTTCACTCTGCCAGCCCAACCAAATTATTTTCAAGAAATACATAGCACACCTTACCTATCAACTCATTTAAATGATCAGCCGATCTCATGGCATAAAATAACTGCATTTGGGCATCTGGATATGGTGAAGACATCCTGTTAAAGTCCAATGAGGCATCAAAATGAAGAATAAAGGGGATTTAAGTGACTTTGAACTCAGCACAGTTGTTGGTGCCAGACAGGATGACACTAAGGATCCACTGGCATTTTTCACACACAACCATCCATTAGGTCTACAGGAAATAGAGCAAATATCCCATAAGAAGCAGTTGTGAGGTGTAAAAATGCCAACATAAGCAGTGTGCATAAGTGCGGTTAGGTTTTCAGTAATGACCACTGCAACGATCTACGTTGGTTTCCTGGATCATTTGACGTCCCTTTAATTTTAAATGCGACTCCTTTGCTTTTTCAGCTATGCAGTTCTATTTCTGATTTGGTTCTTTTCATGTCAAGTTCTCTTCCTCTATTCGCCGTTCTTTACTAGTTCCTTGTGATTAAATATAACCTATGGAAGACATTTTAGGTAGTGCAGCTGTCCAAGCAAATGGGAAATAATTCTGCAGAAAAGACCCCCCCTCCCCCTCACTACCCCTACATACCCTGCATGCTTCAGGTGCAATCTGTGGAGCAGTGAAATATCAGTAATTAGACAGAGCACAGTCTCCCTGCAATTAGTACCCGGTATCTGAGAGATTTGTTAAGCTTGTTAGTGGGGATATGTGGCTTCATTAGGAGAGGAGAAGTCGTAGCAACAGCAATGAAGACGTTTAATACATATAGAGCTTGCAACCTTTGTCACACACTATTTCCCGTCTCTCTATTCCCAGCCTTTCATTCTCTGCTGTACAAAACAAGAGTAACAGAATAAAATATCACCATTAAAATCTCAAACTTGTTTTTTTTTTATTGATATGTTTATTAGGAGAAATGGGGCATTGCAACAGGAATCAGTACAACTTTTACTGCATAACTTATAACATCTCTGACCCAGATGAAGATTAAGGAAAACGAGCACAAAAGAAGAACTATGTATACTAACGGATACGTATACAATTTTTATATATTTTTTTATATAATTGAGCAAGATAAAATATGTGTACATAATGGGAAAAGATGAATAAATAATTAAATAGACTTGTTTTTATAGGACAACAAACTAGGGAATTTATATATATATATATATATATATACTGTATATATGAAGCTTTTCATTGTCAGATGATGTTTCAGTTTATTTTTTTTAAATATAGAAACCAAAAAAAGGTCAAACTGAAAAACTAAAAATATCCTAAACTGTAATTGAAGTGATTGGAAGGATTTAAGACAGCTAAAAAAGCAGATAGGTCATACAAACATAATATATTTATTCTTTCTCAAGTGCTTGAGGACTACAGGCCCATTAACTTCAATTAAAACCACTTCTGGGGTGAAGTGAATGTCATTCATTAGGTTGTTAAAATGTCCTAATCGCTGGGTACAGGAATTATTATGTAGTACTTGAGCTGTCAGGTCTTGAAATTACTGTCACAGGAAAAAGGAAAAATGGACAATCATAAAAGCCTGAGCCTGTAGAAGATTGTGCAATTTGTGGTACCAAGATGACTGGTGATATAGTCTGCTTAAAGCTGTGAGCAGCTACCAAAACTAGACGAAGGAAGGACAACAGGTGAAATGGTGTTGTGGCTAAGCAGCGTGATGATAGGACAACTGGGTTATGTTCTTTAAAGCTACACAAATCTTATACTATGTTGAATAATTACGCTGACTGGATTTCAGCACCACGTGTTTGCAGATCTCTCTTTAGAAATCATGCCTACTGTAACCGTTTACATTTTGCAAACTTGAATTCTTCGCAAATTGGGAGTATTGCTTGAGTTTTAAAAGATAGAAAACACCTTCCTCGTGATTCCCCGACACGCAGCAAATCACCAAGAATTCAATGTCAACTAAGTAAATTACATAGCATTAGACAGCAAATTATATACCTTATGTATCACTGTAAAGGAGTCACAACATGCTTTAAAGTAAAAACACAGTTAAGGAAACATTTCAAGTGTAACTAACCCACCTGTGAAAGTATAACTAATTTCATTAGGAATAACGGTAAGACGGGGAGTTGTCAGGATGAAAGAAACACTGTTGCTAAGATACACTTTGTCACCACGTTTTCTTAATTCCCTCTCCCATGTTTTGAGAATGTAAACTATCTAAGCAAGTTCATGTAAAAGTTTACATCTTCGGATCCCATTCATCAAAAAAAGTACTAGAAAACACAAAAAACACACTCAAAAAAAAGACAACACGTTCCTTGAGTTCCTGGATAGAGCATAGTAAAATAGATCTAGTGCTCACAAGGTTCTAACATTGGCCTCACAACCTCAATATGTCCAACTAACCAAGATTGAGATCAGAAATGAAATAAGTTGTCCTACAACTGTAAACCATGTTGGGTGGGATTAATCCTTAGAGGAGCAGTCTTCAGGAAAAAACTTCATGCTGTGTTTGAAGTCAAAATGGCAGACCTGCTAGATGAAGAGTTTTGGTAGATTGCTTTAGGTTCCATCACATGTTTTCTATATTTCTCCATTGGTGAAATTTTCAGTGTTTTCCTCTGCAGAATATCAGTTTTTCAAGGAGTCCATTTTGGGAGGTGTGAAAATTCCCCATTGTCGCTATCAGCTGAACACTGTTGGTTTGGACCAGAGCAAGACGCTCCAGAGCTATCTTGAGCACACACACAAACATTTACACACTCGTGGACGGAAGCCAAACCAGGAGTGACTGACTGTAGCCGTTATCTCAGACATATCTCCAGACAGCGGTTATCCTAATCTGTGCACTCTGCTTGGCACAGCAACCTACCACAAGCCTTTTAGACACACTACTCTGGACAGATGGATAGGAAAAGGGGAGAGGTGGGTGAAAAGAGAGACAGAAAGAGAGCAAGAGGAAGAGCTAAATACAATGCATTACCAAAGAGAGATGGATCGAGCAAAGGTGCGGGGTGAGAAATTGTGAAGAATTGGGGTGAGAAGACAGGAAGACTGGGAGACTTAAGCCATTTAGATGTGCCATGATGGAGGCTGGACAAATGAAAGTAGATGGATGTGGTTGATGGAGGAGCAGACACACAGTGAGTGCAGAAGACCAGACAGATAATGACATGTGAGCGTTAACCTGCCCTACTTCAGGAAATTGGCCCGACCCAATGTTGCTACGACGACTTGAGATTGTTCATCATAACATTCCACGCAATCGCCGTGACAAGAATGTTACGGGATGCTTTCAAAAACATTTCTCCTAGAAGAAAGTTCACACTACATGAAGGCCAAGAATATTTTGCTTGGACCCATCAACACTGAAGATAACAACAATAACACGTTTCAATAACAGATTGTGAATGAGAGATGATCAAATGCAGCTCTAATTAAGTTAAACCATTTATCTTGGTGGGAAAGGTTTCAAATTACCCATCTCATTAAACTTTGTCAGTTGCTGTAGAGTGGACCCCGTCTACTCGTACAATCACCTACACAGATTTTTCTGTGGAACATAACTGAATTATTCATGAAAAATTACCCTACTTAATGTTATATTTTTCTAAAAAAATAATATTCAAAAGAAAAGACAGCTGGGAAGCTGAAATACCTCGGCACAGTGCAACTTACCACACTGTTGCTTGCAAAGCACTGAAAGGACCACAATTTCTTCTTCTTGGTGCTGATGTAGATAATAAGAGGCTCTCCTGTACTTCATTTGAAGCAACAAAATAGGCTCTCATCATGACGAAAATTGTTATCTCATTTGTAAGGAGGCTTCTTTGTCCCCTACTTGACGCGAGGTTCAGGTCAAACGATCTCGCACAGAAATCTGTGCAATATTTTGTAAAATTGGTCTAAAGTTTGTGCGTTTCTACATTTTTTTTTTAGAGATGGTGTGAAATTTCGTAGATCTTTATGATTCTTCAGAAAATGCCTAAAAAAGATTGTCAAATGTCCTGGATGGAAATTGCAAAGTTTGTTGTCGACAGAGGAGACTGTCTGCAGAAAAGTGTGGGGCTATCTCCATGACGATGTGGTTTACCTGTATGTTTAGGGTGTGATGTATACTGAAGCGAGGCGTGTGTGTGAAATACGAACAACACGTAACCATGTGACCACGTGTTGGCTGGTTGACTTTGGATAAAATATCCCTTAAGACTGCAGATGCTAGCTTTTGCCAAGAGCTGAGACTTTTCCTAATATGCGCATTAATGCATGTTATATTTGGTGTTTAAACAATTATAATAGATAGCTATAAACATTTGTAGAAAGGTTCTCATGTACATGTGGATTTGCGATATTTGCAGAAAGGTTGTGGCCACTAACCCCTGTGAATTTAGGGGGTTTATGGTACAACGATATAATCCTTTATGATGCAACACATGTGATACTTCCTCCTCACTGACAGGACATGCAGGTAAGCAATAAAAAAAAAAAAAAAAAAAAATCCAAAAACTGGTAAGTTTTCCCCCCCAATGATCTTGGTGTCATTCCAACTTGTGGCCACCTGGGCAGTGAGGCATATCGGCCACATAAAAACTGCTTTAAACCTGCTAGTACTGATAATACTGATAGTAATGATCCCGATTTGTTCAAGAATTTTATTGTTTATCGTCAGTGAATCTTTAATCTTGAGGCTGATGGTTGGTACATTTTACCATTTCATGTCCAATGTTATCAGATAACTGAAAATACAGTAATTATGCAATGCAAATATGTATATATATATTTTTTACAAATGCATCTTAAATGTTAAGAACTGAACTTAAAAAAAGTTGACTTAATCGTAAACCTCAGTAACTCAACACAGTGGTGTGATCCTGTTAGTGTGGATGGAACACTCCATGTCCATTTTCTTCACCATTTTCAACTGAGCCAAGAGGCTCAACCATCCTTTCAAAAGTCTATTAAGTGCTCTATCTGTCTGCCCTCTTATTGCAGCAGTTCTTGTCTGAATTGTCCGTACCCATTCACAGACTTACAACCCTAGTCATCATCCTTCCTCTGCCACACTTTGTAAATCCATAGTGTTTTTGGCTTTCATTCCTATCTTCTCTCTCTCTTCACTCCTGTTCCACGTCTCACCTTTTCTCATTCATTTTGTATTCCTTTTCTTTTTTGTACCATCATTTCATGGCCTCTGTCCTCTTTTCCTCCATAATCAACTGGCAATTGTCCATCTCTCTCTCTCTGTCTGTGCCATCCTCAGGCGCACACACACACACACACACACACACACACACACACACACCTGTGCAGTAATGAAAGCCTCGAGGACAGGTATATATATATTTTACACATCTGTAGCGGTTGGTCAAAAACCTTCCACTTTGTCAAAGCGAAACAGAAGGACGCTGGAATGGTAATGACATGTCACATTTGAATGGAAGTAAACATCTTAAGCCTAGACATGCACCGATCCCCATGTAGTAAATAATGCATGCGGCTGTCATTCTGTTCATTGTGGAAGAGAAACTTTGCTGAAGACATGTTTTAAAGCAAATGACTGAACTCTGGCACCTACAGCCTGTGTGTGTTTTATTGAAAAGAAGGTTTCATAAACTGTAGAAGTTTTTTTTTTTCTCGTGAATGCCAACAACTGTTCTAGTTTCAGTGTTTCTGTTATGACAGCATTATGTGTAATATAAGCATGAGTACAGATGGGCTGACAAACATTAATTCAAAGTTATTCCATTATGCAACGTCAACCTTAGAAATCAGTAATTTACACACACAGATGAACTTTTATCTAGATATTTGTGTTTAGAAAAGTGCTTACCTGATTAACTTAGTATTTTATTCTGTGTCATTGTGTTTTATCTGTATATCTTTGTTTTATCTGTGAAGCAGTAAGACTTTATCTGTGAAAGGTGCTATATAAATAAAATGTACTTACAACACACCACCCAAGGACAGATTTCACTCACGCATTCAGACATCAGTCAGAAAATCTAGCAAAACTTCTGCAGATCAAACATTGAGTTTAGCGTAAACAAACATGGCCGACAAGGACGAAGCAATGGCAATAGTGTGTGGACTATTTCCAAAAATATAAAGACATCTCAACCAGATTTTCTGGTGCGTCATTGCAAATGTTTTGACTTCTATGTTTTGTTTTTTCCTCTTTGTTTCCGATTGGCTACACATCATATTTAAGAAGTTGTGTTCGCTCGTCCTTGGAGGGTGCGATATCAGGCCAGTGCAATCCTCATGTTCTCGATTTGAGATCAGAGTTGTCCCAACATGCTTCCAGTTAGACTGGATTGCTCTTAACACACCACATGTAGCACGAACATCTCATAATATTATCTTTAGAGCCACCATAATCATCGGAGCATCCTTAAGGTTGTTGAAAAGGGAAAATCCAGTCAAAAATCGTCATCGTCTGGCTGTGTAAACCAGGTTTCAGTCACAAAAAGCCATGGGTAAAGAAGAGGGCCTTTCACAGTGTTGTATCTGAGAGTATTTGTGTGACAATGAGTGGAAGGAAAAATTGGGACAACATAAGTCTTGCAAAGCAAAGTCTCTTAAAGAATTTGGGGAAGATACACAAGATGTCTTATTGTGGGTCTTAAATATAGAATAATATTAAAACCCATGACATTTTTTTTCAGAGAATCCGTATTTGTCATCTTAAATGTCAAAACAGATTGACAGATCTAAATGCTCAATATTTGTCACTGTATTTTTTAAGAGTTCAACACTTTAAGTTAAATTACTGAAATTATGGCACTTTTCCATGAAGGACTAACATTGAGACACACCTGGGCTCTTGGATTCTGCTGTGGCATCATCCGAGCGGCTCTTTTAAAATTCCTAAAGAAGATAGCGGACATGCTTAAAATTTTAAGGTGCGTTTTTTTTTTTTTTCAGTTTTCATCTTCTTCTCCTTCATCTATCTATCCTGTCATCATCGCTCCCTGAAAATCCAGTCAATACAGTCTTGTGGGTTGGGGGAGGTATAAGAAGATGAGAAATGAACATCTCCTGTCGCTGAATTTGAATGAGACACCCAGAGAAGCTGTACTTGAAAACTGTACTTCTTGTTGTGATGTCAACGTGAATACAAACTCCCACATAGTCAAGCTTTTTTTTTTTTTTAATTTTTTTATTACTACATGTGTGTGTATGACTGTGAATGTCTTTCAAGGACTTCGGATAAAAGGCGAACATCCCATGCTGCAGTGACCGCAGGTGACAAGGTGTTGACATGTCGTCATTACTTTCAGTCAGGCTGGGTGGATTCAGAACAATCAAATGATTCCTGGGTGGTTTAACAGTTGTCCTCTTTTTTTTTTTTTTTTACTTCCCCTTCACAAAAGGTAAGTGCATGAAGAAAATTTGCTCATGCTTGAAAACTGAATTCAATACATGTTGGCGGTAGAAATGTCTCAGGGCTAGTAAGACTGCAACGTAGCTGGAAAATAGGGTTTTTTATTGAATTTTCTGAATCCCCCTCAAAATCAGATTAGCTGTTCACAAATAATGGGTTTTTAAATGTGTCAGTGAGTAAACTTTGGTTTCCCTATGCTTGCATACTTCCCATTGACCGTCCAAACTCTCACCTGTGTAAGATATGTGGATCTACTTAGCCATGTAATAACTGCTTGGTTTTTTAAGCATAGCATACGTTTTGGTCTTTGGAGGAAAGTTACTCCTCTCAAAAACAAAACAAAAAAAGCATATGCAAGTCAAATGGAAATCTGACACATAGATTTTTAGTGCCTTGTTTCAAATGGAATAGATTTGAAGGTGAAAGTGCCGTGGCACAGAAAGTTTTTATTGGTGTGGCTTTTGCTTATTTTCCATTTGTTTAACCAAAGAAGCCTTGTCAGGTTGTCATGGTGCTAAAATGTGAAACTCAGCACCAGAGAAAAACTGTGTACTCTGCTTGTTAATGTAAAACACTACAGAAGATTGAATAATTATAAATTCAAATCAATAGACAAAGTACTTCTACTGTCCTTGTTGTTTTTTGAAAACATAGTGAACTCCTGTAAAAATATCATCATGATTGCAATAAATATAATTTCAGTAAACACCACAGTGCCTTGAAACAGCTTTCATACCCCTTCATTTTTTTTTTCCGTGCCACACCGTAACGTCATCGGACATCGGTTTATTATGGGGGAATTTAAATATGTGGTCACTTAATTTATGTTGTGGATGGAAAATGACACGAGGCTTTCAAAATACAGTAAAAAAAAAAAAAAAATCTACTAATAAAACTTAAAAACTGTTAAAGCTTATTTAGACTGACTAGCTAGTTGGTGAAAATAACTTTCACGTTGATTTAGGTATGAACTTTGAGCCACTCATTATCTAAACCTTACATCCACAGCTTCTCACAGGACAAAACTGGACCCTGCAGAAAATTTCCCGAACTCTCTGACTCGACTCTGTTTGTTCACTAATCTATTCTAACAAATGTCTAAGCCCTTCACTGAAAAGATGTATTTGTACAGAGATTAAATTACCCACTGATGGATTCTATTTAGTTTCTAAATTTATTATGTTGAAGGGTATAAGAGAATATCAATGTGTGTCACTCTTCATATTTTTCTTTACTTTGAAACCCATCTAGGATTTATGACTTTGTGTGTTATGACATAAACTAAACTAAATGAAGTTTGATGCAGTAATGTGACAAAATGTGAAAGGGGGTATGACTATTTTGCAAGACCATTTATATACATTAGATACACAGGAAAACCTCTATATATAGAGAGAGAGATAGATATACATGGTATATATAAGTATATTTTTTCAGATCTATACATTCATAGATCATCATAGATATATCACTGCAGGCAAACCATTTACAGCTACTGAAAACCGAGCTTACAGCATCCCAAACAAATGATTGGCTTTGTCGAATTCTTCCTTGGATAGATTCACTACCTTTCTGTAATGGCAGCATGCAGAATAAGCAGAAAAGTTTACTTCATTAAAAAAAAGGAAGGTAAGACAGCACTTTTTTTTTTAAGCTTGCTGAGGTGTCATTTTTAAAAATGGCGACGGTTATCTAATGAACCGACAGTTATTCAAGTCTTCCACAAACTTTAGCCTTTGATTGATTAGGCTACATGTACTGTATGTGTTATAAATATAGTCGTTCTCAGATTAATGACGCCTCAGTGGCAGTCTGGAACAGACTGTTCCACTGGGGCTCAGAGATAAGCTTCTGGGTGCATGAGAGATCATCAGCCTCAAAGGTTAACAAGGAGGGTGATAAAAGCTTTGTTATTTGGGTCATATCGAGGGGTGGGGGCTAACCAGCAAAGTGCTGTCAGCCAGAGAGTTGCAGCAATTTAAAAAATGGCACAAACTCTTAAAGGGTGTGTGGTGACAGAGGGAAAGGGGCAAGAACTAAGATCAAATAATGTAGCGAAATATCTACTGTTATATCAACATTTTATGGACATTATATTTGTTTTTTTTCTGATATGATAACAGTGTGTGTTATCTACAAGCATAACAGAAGGCTTAAGGAAAATGTAAAGCTGAAAGAACAGTGTAAATTGTTTAATACCTCTATATGACTATTCTTAAATAAGACATAATCTATGTGTAGTATTTTGAAGTCGGTGTGCACCTGAGCAAGTTCAGCAATTTCTCATTTTTCCAAGCTGGTAATAATTTTCATAATCAATTAAAGTTAATTATCCATTAAATAAATACTTTCTGGATTGAAGGCTGGGATTTTATCTCATCATTCTAATCGGCCACTCAAAAAAATTCAAAACGGCTATTTTTTTTTTCAAACATACTCTGTGCCGTATTAAAATTCAATTATTGAACAATCATATTGGTTTCTATTCTTAACGTAAAAACAACTACACTTTCAAAGAAATATAATACATATGTAATAACAATGCTGGATGGTGCGTACTGTCCACAGCTCAAACTTTGCAAAGTCATATACCAATTTCATTCTCCCTCACTTTCCATTGTGACCTTACCTACTTTCATTTTGTGCTTGTACCAAACCAGGTTATACCACTTATAATAAACAAACAAAAATGAATCATTGTTTGGCTTCAATTATTACAAATTATTTTCCGAAGAGTAAATACAGCATCATACATCATTGGTTGTGGTCCTGATCCAAATTTAGGACAGCTGACTATTATGACAGACTTTTACCGTTAATCAAACCTACATAACTGTAAGTGACTTCCTGTTGACAAATAAAATGTGTTGAAGTCACATTATCTCATTAGTTAGCAAACAGGATAAAAAAAAACAACAACATCCAAAAGAGTTGGGTAAGAGAAGAGAAAATCTGAAAAGATGGAGGGACGAAATGATGAAGGGATGTTGACTGAAGGAAGCAATTGCATCACAAATCTTTACAATACTTAAAATTGTATATCTGCATTGCATTTACAGAGCCTAGGATGATGCATAGATTTAATGCAATAATAGCATTGAGTAATCTCAGCGAAATTGACCGACTCATGTACAGCCTGCTTATGGTTTGGTTCATTATCTGACAAGAAATGTGAAATAAGTATTAACTTTCAAGCTTCAAAGCAGATCTGTTACATTTAGGAATATTTGGATGAATCGATACCTTGCTGATAATAATATACACATAAGGAATCCTGTCAGGAAACAACACAGACATAAATTCCAAATGTCTTGTACGGTCAGATTTAAGGACTCATTCAATAATTGCCTGTCATGGTATTTTAATACATCTTACTGATCACGTATAAATTAATTTCCTTCTGCAACCAGTAAAGGACAACGCCATCAAACCCAACAGCATCTACACTTAACAAAGGTCACGTATTTGTTATGTACATAATAGGTGGATCATTTGAATGTAGTAGAATTCATAGAAGACGACATGAAAGATTAATATGACAGCATTTCTGTCTTATCAAATGGCTGCTTTCTTTTAAATGCCAGAGCTAATGGCTCTGGCAACTTTTTCTTGGGTATTTCCATGAGTGGGCGTGAGGCCTGCGGTTCACGCTTTTTTGTTAAAGACCTTTTGAAGTGTGAAAATTGACTAGCACCAAATGGAGTCAGAAAGAATCCCCATCCCACCCACTCAACGTACGAAATGCTGCGCAGAAATTTGGTGGCTGGGATATTGTGGAAAACGAACCTTGTTTTTCCTGAGCTGCTTACCGTTTCCCAGCAGCCCTTCTGTTCACAATTACTGAACTGAACCACTGCAGGGTAATTGCTTCACTCAAAGGTGCATCGGTGTATAGAAAGGGAAGGTCATTGTAGTAGTTCTGATATTTCCACTACATAAGCTTAAAAAAATAAGTAGCAATGGTTGTTTTAAACTCAGCTGACCTTAAGAATTAAATTGGTTAGGTATTTATCCCACTGTAATAGCTAAATGTCAATATTAGGGACTGAGTTGAAAAACTATGATAGATAATATGAGGTGGTAAGTCTATCTTGTAAAAATAAGAAATAAAGAGCAAATTATACCATTGTACAATCTAGACTAGTCCAATAATTAAAAAATGTTTGACAGCATCCATTAATTAAAGCTGGTAATGACTAAAAATTATCTTAGCAAGCCATTATTTTAAAGGAGTTGCATTGTGGATTCGTAAATTAAGCAAAGTAACATCAGGCAAAGCTGTTCCAAGGTCACATTTCTCCTGACTATAATGAAACGGATGTATAATTTGTAGCAAGGTTAAAACAGAAATGAAGCATGCCAACTTGACTTACTTTTTTTTTCCTGAACTCTGTCATGTATCCAAAGATACTTTATCTGTGAAGTGCAATAAATTACACACGGCTTTGCTTCGACGTACAATTTTTATGAAGGAAACATGAAAGAAAAGTACAGGTTAATAGGTGACATGTAGAGACATGACACTGGGGAGTGTAAAAAAAAAAAACAACCCGATAAGGTAAAATGGAAGAGTGTGAAAAAGCTGAATGCCATGCGTACAAGGAAAAGTGATAACTAAGGGAAGAGATGAGCGAGGGGTGGATGAACCAGGTTTCCCCAACAAAACAAAAAAAAAAAAAAAAGGAGCAGGAAGCGGGAGGTTAATAAGCAGCGGGAGAGGGAATAAGAAGAGGAAAGTACTATAAGAGATGAGGAAGAGAGGGGAAATGAGCGTCTCCCTAAAGCGTGCCAGTGTGTAAATGTGAAAGACTTAGATACCCTCGAGCTTCTTTTACTCTCAAGCCTCTCCAGAGAAGCAATTAACAAAAAAAATTAAGGTAGAACAATTCACCCGAAGGCTCTGGGTGTCTCTCTTGCTGTTTAATTGTGCTAATCACTTTTTCCATTACAGAAGAGAGACAGCAAGGAGTGAAAATGCGGGACAGTGTGTGAATGAAATGGACAGCAAGGCAAAGGCCATGACAGAAAAAGGATAGATGGCGGAGAGACTTTAGAGCTTTCCACGAATGCCATAATATGCAGAGTTGACAAACATATTACCCAGTTATTTTATTAGGTCGCACAAATAGTCGGTTTATTTTTATAGCAGGAACGATCCTTGACAAGATTACTCACTGGTGTAGTTTTTAAAGGGGTGATTTTATGTAAAGTTTACTTTTTAGGAAATACCCGGTGGAACTGCGTTACAAGAACTGCTTCTCTGTTCAGCGCTCGTTAATGGGATAACGACAAGCAGTGTTGTGATGACACACTGATGACAGTGTTGGAAAGAGCAGGGGCTTCTTAAAGAGACAGAGCCCAATTCCAAGGTGAAGTAAAATTTCTTTTAAAATGTTTTATTTTAAAAGCATTTTTACAACAACAAATTGCCTGTTGCCTTAGTTATTTAGCAGAGTGTAGCGTTAACCTGATAATTGTATGTATAACAGTAGCAGCTAGGCTAGGTAGCCAAACACAGGGCTAACCAATATACTGCTAGTTCTAAAGTGGGATAATTTGTTTGCTTTCTAATTTTGCTGTTATTCAGTTGGTGCAAGAAAAATATGTGTAAATTTTTACCTGGTTAGCTCACATATCCCCTTACAATTTCATCCTGGAAATTAACTTCAGCACAATTTGATTAAATCTCCCAAACTGACAAATCCTGTGACTAACAAAAAAAAGACCTCACAACCACGACAGAGGGAAATAAAGAAAAAACAACAAAGTCACAAATACCTTCCAGCTGCCCCTCTACTGTAAAACCTGAGGAAGCAGCGTTCAGCCTCTCCAGGCCTCTAACCATTCTCCGAGAACAAATATCTGAATTCTAATTAGGCCTAATCAAACCAAGTGCATCTAACACTTACACTAAACGAAGCTCTATAAATAAAATGGATCTTTTCTAATTTAGGTACTTGCTCATGAAAGGCTTAGTAGCAGCGCCTGAACTCCTTCCCAGCGTGCTGGAAGAAACAAACAAATTAGCAAACTTATATTAAAGCAAGCCTGCTGTGCACGACAGGTAGCTATTTTCAGGTTGGATTTTTGTCTCTGATCTGAAGCTGGAGATGCCTTTTCCTCAGGAAGTCATGCTGGTTTGTAAACTTTTTTTTTTTTGCCACTTTCGAGGAGATTTTATTCTGCTCTTGAAAGTTTTGAGATTTTTAAAGCAGGCTATAAAAAGTTACATCTCAAAAAATGTGAATATTGCTTAAAAAAGTGCGACCTTTCTAGTCAGACAGTTGTTAGAGTAAAATATTTCAACCTTTTATGTTTTGCTATTTAAACAAATATGGCCTGCTGGTTAAGAAAATCAGAAATTCAGTGTCTCCGGCAATTACCAAAGTCACAGTGGACCAACAAAAACAGATGTTTAAATACGAATATCAGGCTTCTGAAAATGATGTACATTTCTATGCACACAAACAATACTTGGTTGGGCCTCCTCTTGCATGAATTACTCCATCAGTGAACTTTATGCGATCCGCCAGTGGCACTGCACAGCGCTCTCTAAACAGTCGGCTGCTTTGGAAACCAGCCTTTGTTGCCTGCTCTCTATACGGAGGGAGTCGATGACGGTCCGCTGCGTAGCTGTCAAGTCAGCAGTCTTTCCCCCATAAAAACCCTCATAACATTTCTGTTCAAAACAGCCTTCTTAAATTGAATCACCAATGTATATATTAAATTTTCAATGGCATTGTATTTAATATAAATGCATCTGTACGTTGTGTACACATAGAAACTAAGTGTGTGCATTTGAAGCGTAACATGGATATATTCGGCTTACTAAAGCCGCCTCTCAGATGTCAAGTCGGACTCTGACGGGTTAATGTCTCGTTTGGTTTGGAGCGTCTCTATAACATTCTGTTTCTCACTGTTATGGGTGTAAATATAGGCAGGCATGTCTGTGAGTTTTGTTTGCAGAGACACTCGGCAATGGAGAACCTTGAGGCTGAGGTTTTAATTGATTTTGTTTTCTTTTGTCCCATAGAAAATTCCTGCTGGCTCCAACAATAATTAATACATTACGCTACGCATATAAATATATCTATGTTATGGCACTGTATCTGTATTTTGTAAACCTTTTGGATTTGGGTGATGTAGTCAACAGATGTAAAGCAACATCTGTACACGTTGCTTTGTTTAGCAGAACATTTCAAACATGCATATCATGCCAAACTATTATTATGTAGTTCCAAAGTCTCACACCGGTCGCCACAAAACCATAGGTCTGACAACGCTGACCGGAGCTGCGCCGTTTCTTCATTGCGTTACCCGTTCTGCGAAATCACAGCCATTCCACTCCCAAAGTCGATGCATATGCTGCTGGTGCTGCTTAAGATGAAACACATAATTGCACTTCTCCACACTCTGCAGCTCTCTGACTGCAGAAGCCCCGTCCGTTGTTTGCAGTGACGTAAATCACTGGTCAGCCAGCGAATGCAAAGGTAGTGAGCACTCACTTCACTCCCCTTGAAGTCAGTACGAAAAACAAAGAGGAGTCGCACAAGGTCTGTCAATGCAGACCCTGAATCTGGCTGGGACGGACTGGGGCATGTCTGGTTAAAGTCTAGTGAAGGAGCGACTTGAGGGAACTTTGAAAAAACAAAAAAAGTTAAAAGAAAGTAAAACATTATGCTAAACACCTCCAAACACGGCTTTTGTTATAAATACAAGTTATAATGTTACAGAAGCATTTGAGTGAATCACTCTCTGCTCAGAGATGGCTGAATCTTACTATGACAATAATGCACTAATCAGCTTAACTTTGTAGGATTATTTCCAGGAACTGTATGTTGTGCGTTGCTCTGACGTCCACTTATTTTAATAAGATGATATATTTAGCAAAAATTCTCTGTGCTGCATAAATAGATAGTTTAATTAAGCTAATTAAATGCTTGCACACAGAAGCGTCCCTTTTTGAACAACTACTCATCTCAAACAAAGATGCTAATCTGTGAATCTTGTGCTTGGGCTATTTTTTTTTTCTTTTGTGTTATGTAACCGCAGTCTGTTAGGCCTTCACTTGTCTTTACATTTACGCACATTTCAAAATTAGTTTCTAAATGGCCTCACACTCCGTCTTCCTCTGCTCCTCAAAGAGCATGCTGCTTTTGATTTGTTTTGTATTTATAAGCTCAGAATTGGAAAACCACTTGGCTCCCTCAAGGGCGAAGCACTCTGGAAACCTTTGAGCGTAGTTTCATTGTAAACGCACAACACTTTTCAAACCTTAATTCTCGCCCTGCGCCTGGGATTGAACAGTTGGATCACAAGTCTGTAAACTATCGCGTCGTTTGATCGAAGCAGGTTGTTACCAAATGAGCGCGGAGACCAGTTTTCCCTCCATTCGTCTTCTCCATCCATCCTCGTTTACGAACCCCTCTCACTCCCTCCCCGCGCTTTTGAGGCATCCCCCACCTCAACATTACTCCAACTCCTGAACCAAGCCGATATTAAGACTGACTCTTCAATCCCGGACGATCGATGCCGTCACTTACCGACCGAGTTACACCGCTGATTACAGCGTCCCTCAATTTACAGTGTTGCTGGTAGAAGTGGAGTCAGAGGAGAAGGAGAGTTTGAGGGGTTGTTGCTAGATGGGGAGTGGACTCCCTGCTGGGGCGGTGAGGGCATGTGATAAGCTTCTGTTGCCTTCAGGTGCAAATGATCGCGAGAAAATAACTTCATTGCTTACTGTGCAATGATTTTTTTTTTTTTTTTTTTTTTTTTTTAAATCATTTTATCCTTGGATGACTTGGAAAATGACACGGACAGCAGGGCTTCACACATTGCTACTTCTTCATAAGCCGCCTGACACGGCAACTCAAGATTGTATCACAATGTCAAAGAGCATACTGGGCAATCTCATGTGGGGTGATAATGAGAAATACACTTGGATTAATGGTACGGGACCTAAGAGTAAGATCTGCTAATTGTTTTAATTAATTGAGTTAAAAAAGGAAAGAAAAGAAAGTTGATTAAGTTTGGAGGAAAGAAAGCAACTGATCAAAGGGAAATATACTCCACATTGTAATTGAAACAACCCCACCACAGTCTGTCCATCTGTCCATCCACCCATCCATCTGTCCATCCGTCCATCCATCCGCCTGTCCATCCATCCTCCTTTCTTTCCATCAGGGTTGTTATTGTCTGAGTCTATCTTCATTAGCCATCTTAATGAGTTCCATTGGAACTCATTTGAAGCTGCTGATTAGATTCCTGCTAATAAATTATGTGTGTTCACAGCAGGTCGCTGTCTTTGTGCGAGGGCAGAGTGGGCGTCTTATTGTGCTCATGTTTGCTAGGATGTGACAGAAAAAAAAGGAGAAGAAAAGCTGGATTTATTGCCAGTTTCAGCGGTGAGAGTTTGACCAAACAGAAGTGATGATTGAATTAATGCTTTTTGAGCGTGCAGGCTGATCGTGTCTGATACTGTTACTTCTGGACAGATGTAACGCATTACTTGTTCTGTTTTTTTTTGTTTGTTTTTTGTCCTGCTGTACATCATCAGAGCCGTCAAAATCATTTGTGGACCCCTAAGCTAATTGATTTGGGTCCTCACTTCTGGTTACATCACCACTCCTTTAAATTATCAAGACTGCAAGGACGTGTTTTGCAAACAGTATCTTTGCATTTCTTGTAATGAACACAATGCTACTCACTTTGTTCCATTTTATTTAAATAGAAATAAATAAATAGCAATGATATGTTTTTTTTCCCCCCCCTTAGACTCATTGGTATATTTACTCCCATTGGAGACAATTTATTTCGTTGTACTTAAAATCATACAAGCAAAGCTGTTGTGAGTTAACTGTGGCCATAAAATATGACTTCAGCACAGAGACAAACAGCAAAAATGAATAGCAAGTAAGTTACATTAAGCTGTGATCCAATTTGAAATCCTAAAAAATATAAAGTAATCTTGATCCGTCTAAATTTGCAACTAATAATCCCTTGCGAATGTAAATGTATCCTCCCCTTTTCCCATTAATTAAAATGAACTTTTCATGTCTGTATTGAGTGTGAATTTGAGTGATCATGGGGGGCCCAAGCAGTGATCTGTATTCAATGGTAGTGGCCCTTGTTTATTTAAATATTCAACACATGAATTTTGTCCTGGAAGCCAACCAATGTGTCCAGGCTTGTTTGATGTCTGGATAACAGGTAATCATTAAGCACATCAGAAGCTTTGTATTGCAGCAAAGACCAGCTATGTTGCATAATCCCTTCAATAATTTTTTTTCTGCTGAGAACTAAAATCTGAATGCCCTCACAGATCAAGAATCAGTTTTCCCTCTTATTGATCCCTTTAATGTTAACTTTAAAATATATCGAACCTCAGCGTAGCAGCAGCCATTTATTTGCAATATGAATTTGACAACTCACTAGTTTGGTATAAAGCATTGTCTCACTACAACAGCACCTGGCAGTGGGTGGAATGTATTTGATATAAAGTGGGACTCTGTCCTTCAAGTTTGACATATTCAAAGTAGACAAATGGGCAAGTGTAATAATACGAGTGTCTCAGACAAGGACAGAACTGTGATTTCTAGACAGCTGGGTCAGTACATCTACTTCTCAAGCTCTTGTGTCAGATGTGTGCAGTCGTCATGGATTTCTTTGAAGACGTCCATGGAAGCAAAACTGGTGAGCCACCTAAAGGACCACGAGTTACTATGACTCACTAATGCATATAGGTTAGAGAACGATGGTACTAATCGAAATATGTCAGAACACACGCTGCATCGCAGGCTTTTACCAGCTGTAGATCAGTCAGGGTACATGTACCGGTATATGTTTACCACCAAAAGCTTCTAAAATGAGCATGTTTCAGCTGGAATATGCCCCAGGGAGGAAGGCGACCTTTTATTTTAAAACATGTGGATGGTTGTATGCGCGCAGAGTGAATGCAGGACATCGAGATGCACTATTGGAGGAAAGCAAACTGGTTCGCTCATCAGCCAGAATTTACGGTTTAATATTCATACTGTTAATTATTTTCAACTTTAATGTACTGCAGTCCTTCACTGAACATTATATATGCTGAAAATAAATGACACATTGACGAACTCTACTAACTATCAAGGTAATTTCTGAAGGTTGTTGTAAACATTAAATCTTAGGTTGAGTTGGAGAAATGGATTGATCAATAAAAATTCTCCCGTCTTTTTCAATTTTCACAGCATAAAAAACAACATGTACAGTTTCATAAAAGAAAAGTGATTTATGATTCTGGTATTAGCAGATAGAAATAATACCGTAACCTTAACTGACCCAAAATTGTAAAAATTAATCTGATTAGGAGAAGCATCATTTCCCTTCATCTTTACATTTGTACTTCATGTTATTTTGTTACATAAAATCCCAGTAAATTCACCAAAGTTGGTGGTTGTGACACTATGTGAAAATTTTCGTATTCCATGGATATTTTCGCGAGACATTGTAAGCGCTGTTATTCATGCAAAAGAACACCGGCTTGATATGACGGCCTTCTGCAGCACATAAATACTGCTTGGGAGTGTGCATCTTTTAAAGATATGTGAGGAGGGATGGATCCAGTAGTGAGTTGCTGGATGACAGTGAATAACGCTGCAGCAACAGCAGTGCCAGGATGAACTGCTGGGCTAAACTAAACTGGGTCGACAGCAAACACAGCAGCTCAAACAGCAGTCTCATCAGGGTTCATGAAGTTTTCATAAAGTTTTTTTTTTTTCTTTCCCCTTCAGAGCCTTGGAGATGCCAGATATCTTTGTATTAGACCTCTACCTGGGTTCTGGTTTGCTCCGATGTACTTAAGCTGGCGTATAGTGATGCTGTTTCAACTGTACGGTATTTATTTTTATTTTACTGCTAATTGGCTGACAGTATTTGTGTTGCAGAGTCTTTATGCATTGGAATGTAAAAATGTCTGTCTGGTTCCAACAAAAACTAGATTTTGCTCCCTCTCTCATTTTATAAATCCATTCCATTCTATAATATTAGGAGACATTCAATTTGCCTGAAAATGCATTGTAAGGTACTCTAGCACAACATTGTTTTTCCTGTTAATAGTGTTAGATTCCCCTTCAATAATAAAGAGACAACAAATACAACTTTACTACGGATGATGTTACTATTATTTTTGAATCGTGCTAAATTGCGGCTATCCAGAGCATCTCTTTTGAGAGTAATGGAATTAATTAGAAAAGGAGCTCACACTGTTTATTTCCCCATATTCCAGCCTCGCTGTTCCAATATCTCAAAGCCGCCCTGGTGGTGGTAAATACGTTGCATTCATGGCCACATCAGCATTATCAATATTTAATACCTATAGAGACCAGTGCACAGCTGGTTAGGAAGACCCTAATGCGTGGCTCTGCAGGGCCTGAGACAGTACAAGTATTTCCAAAGTAGACTTGTTATTTATTTATTTCAATAGGACTAGAATTTTTATTTTGTTTTGAACAGCTTGCATTAGTTTGTTCCCAGCAAGTGACATAAAAATGAGCGATAGTGCTGCATACAATATGAATGCGAGCGGGGCTCATATCAGTGGTGTCACCACGGCAAAATGAGGCCTATTCTCTGGAGCCTCTGAGAAGCTCCAGATATAATTTTCAAGCCACAATAAGAGACCCGATATGGGCCACGCTATGCTTGTAGATAATATGGTTTTCTTCAGCGTAAAATCTTGAGCAATATGTTTATCTGTCCCACGCAGGGTTGCTGCATCTACTCCTGTATAATAAATAAAATGCTTCTTTTGTGGTCTACGTTGACCTGTGTCAACACATAAATGAGACGTGTCTGCAAAGTTCGGCTTGTATTAAAATCATTTTTTTAACATGCATATTAAAAAGGTAATAAATCCACCTTGTTGTATGAATTTCACAAACTGATCACAGTATTCCTGAAGATTATAATCTAACTTAATAAACCAGATTTCTGGTGGATTTCTTAAAAAGATTATTATTTACATGTTTTTATTATTTATTTTAAAGCAAATATTTGATATTGAGCGCAAAAAAAGGAGTTACGTTCATATACTAAATAATGTTGCAGCTAGAAAGATGTCGCATTTTCTCTGTCACCACTGGAGTGTGTGCAGATCAAAACTAATTACTTGACCTGCTAAGTAGTTTTTCATAGAATTACCAGTAACTGTGAAAGCATAGTACCTTCTTTGTCATTTTAATGCCTTTTCAGCCTAATGAAAAAGAGTGGCTTCTGTTCTGACCACAGGAGTTTTAAGGACTAAACAATCTGCTGCACCGGTGGGCATACTCAAATGTTCACATTTACATACTTTCTTATCTCACACACACGTTTCCTAGCATGCCCAGATCATTCCTGATAGCGTGGAACAACATGAACTCTCTTTTTATGAGTTAATAAAAAAAGGTTCAAACATCGCTTCAATTATTAATCCTCTTAGATTACTCTCGTCCATTACGGGGAAATATATAAAATATATTTGAGACGTGACAGTTTTGTTCCATGTGTAACGTACAAAACCTGCAGCACTACAGCTTCTCAGTGGAGGCTCATTCTGGCTCATCTCTTCCAATGCCATCAATCACCACCCACCCATATGGAAATTTCTAGAGCATGCAGTGTAACAAGACACAATATGTGTTAGCTCTTTTAATCACTGGTCACGTAATAGTGATATTTGGCTTATATTTGCACTACATTGCTAGCTTTTTATGAGTTGGTTCCAACCTGTGATGACCAAGTAACACCTTTGACGTTAAAAAGTTATTTGAATCATTAAACATTTTATTAGACATTTTTGTTAGTCACTCCAAGATATGACATTTTATAAAAGTTCAATAACTGTCAAAAAATAAATAAAACCATATTCTATTATCTATTTATTTCATTATCTTATACTTTGACTTTTTAAATCAATAAACAAATGAATGCTGACTGTGTTGCAGTAAAAACGATTACTATGCAGAACAGCGACATAGAAATAGTATAATAACACTGGTTACGGCATTTTATTTTTATTCATCAAACATTTCCTTTTTTGACTTATTGCTATCTTTTCTTGAGTGGCCAGAACACTAGAGTGTCTATTCTGCCATCATTTGCTATACAGGAAAACTATGTTTTCGTAATTCCTATGAGAATTCAAACAATCTTGCAAACTTCTAAAAGTCTCCTCCTCTACCCTGGACCTGCTGGTGCGGCTCTTCTCCAAAGGGATTTGCTTCCATACCTCCTCCTTTGCAGCTTTTTTTTTTTTTTTTGTCAGGGTTGGGTGTGGGGGGCTGCAGCATTGACTGGTTTCTAATATCTAGAATGATATTCTGATTCTGTCCATTTTGCCTTGGTAAATTTATTGTTAAATATTTTCTTGACTTTTTAACAATGAATTGCTTATACTACCAATAGTAGCGAATGGAGGAATGTAGAAAAAAATCTAGTTCTACGGAATGGCTCCAATGGCTTCAATAAGTTATTTTCATATATAATTTTAACATTTTAAACACTGATTATACAGAGAGGATTGTTTCACTTGACTCAAGTAGAATAGGCAAACGGTAAACATTCACAACTCATCTATATATTAAACACTTGCAATAGTGGCGTATTAATCTTTTCCAGATGGATCATCATTTTCAATCTAACATAAATTGTAATGTACAGTATTATCTACAATTTTACTAAGTTCCAGCCTTCACCGCTGGCTTTTTGAATAGATTTTTAAATGATTAATCATGATGTGCTAATCAGAGCTTTTTGTTTATTTGCATCTCCTTCTAAGAATCATGCTGTTTCTAACAGATTAGTACCCACCAAGAGAGTGTGTAAATAAACTAAATGATCTCTGTTTCAGAATGCGACACGCTGCATGATTTCTCCACACTCCCCAAAACATGCACAAATATTTCTGATTACTTGCACTGTGGAAACCCAAACTGAGCTCTGTGTATCACTCCCCATTGTTTGCATCAAATGTTGTCCCTTTCACATTCGCTGGAAAGAAAAAAAGGAAATAAAGAAAAGCAACTGGCTTGACTTTAATTGCTCAGACACAAATGTGAATTTCCCAAGTGCACAGCAAATGCTGAGCACAGATCACTGTAATCTGACAACAGGTAAAGAGGTTTTCTAACAGAAACAAAACATCAAACTAAGTTCAGGTGTGCAACACAAAACAATGTTGATGTGAAGCTACTTTTGGCGCAATGGTGACAAAGTGGGAAAAAAGTTGACTTCCAAAAATGTTTTTCTCAGACTTAGAATGCCATATTTTGTATGCTACATTGTTAAATGCAAAGGAAGACATCTTGCACAACTCTTACGGCACAATACTATCCAATACCGTAGTTTATAGCTTTGTTCTTTATTTTATATATTTTAAAATAGATTGATAGGGTTAAAGGAGACTCCCTGAAGAGGTATATATATAAAAAAATAAGGTGCTCAACATTTATGTTTAAGGCCCTTAGTGTGTTATGAGAAAATGAGCAGTACAAGCTCCAAAAGAAGAAGATTCTGAAGCAGAGTCGTCTGAGGTCGCAGACAAAAACAAAACGTGGAGAAAAAAAGAAAGAAGAAAGACTTGAGCAACAGCCAAAGAAAACAAAGAGTACTTAGTAGCCAAGCTATTGCCTTCCAAAGCAATTCCACTCGATTCTCATGTCCCTTCACTGCTCCGACTGGGATTTCTCCCATTGACATTGATTTCCTGACGCTCAACCAGGCCAATCAGCAAATAGGAGGAGGAGTGTTTCATCCAGGCTAGCTTACTAGTGAAACTCAAAAGATAACGGGTTCCTTTACTGAATTGATCGGAGAGAGAGAGTGGCAGGATGCAGTTTCTGCTAGGGGTATTTTTTCATGTACTGTGTTTCGCAGAGACATTGTGGAAATTCATTACCATATGGTCACTTTATAAAGTAAGAGCATTTGCTATAGGTTTCTGCACATTCCTGATAAGATTGCATCCGTGCTGACTGCAGGGATTACAAGGTCATGAAAGAAGGTTCATGAGGTCACGCATTGTACATTAGGTCCACAATAATTACAATTTAATGTCAGTCATCCTTCTGATTTATTGAATTTTATTTCCCCTGTGCCTCTAAACACACACAGACGGCAACAAGATGCTGTAAATGTTGTTCAATGTATTTTGACTGCATTGGACACTACCTAAACGCAACTGATTAAAAAAAAAAAAAGAAGCAATACTGCCAAGTGCAGAAATCTGTAACGGCTTTTATGTTCAGGTGGGTGGATGAGTTTCTACTTGGCCGCGGTAGATTTTTGATATATGGTCAATATGTGAACATTCCCTTGCATCGCAGGTGCATGGTAGCAGATGTAGATGGATTTAATGTTGATTCACAGCCTGATGTAATTCCATGAGTACATGGTGTAATGTGTTAGAGTGAGCGCTGAGAGCTGCAGATGCTGCAGGTCAGAGCATTAGCAGGCAAACTTCAAGCTGATAAGGGAATGCAGGAGCAGGTTAAAACTTTACAGCTGCAAGAACTACCAAACACATGTTAAGTCGATCATTTTCCATTCTGTACAGAAAAGTTCAGTGTAAAAAAGTTTATGCATACGCTCATGTTCAACATTTACAACGCTAAAAGGTAAAGAGAAGTGTAATTATAAATAGATGGAGTTAAGTGTGTTTTGGAAGCCAAAACTCTTATTTTCACTGACAAGATTTTATATATTTTAAAAAAAAATCAGATCAATTTATGATAGTTAAAGATGTACAAATCTGTCAGCCAGAGATTTGAATAAATTCCCTTTGACTGGCTCTGAAACGACAATTTCCCAGCCATTGAATGCAACGTCTCAAGTCAAACACATCACACCCAATGTAATGCACTTTGATGCAGTTTTTTAAAGTTCAAATAAAAGTTAGGAGCAGATGTTCTGAAGCAGAAATGAAGATTAATATCTGTTCCAACGCATCTTGTCCACATAACCTGCAGTACATTTTCTCTGTTACTTTTTCCCCCTGTATGTGGCATAGTCCAAAAAAAATCCAAATATGGAATTGAAAGTTCAGATCTCAAAGCAAACCAGAAATCTGTGTTGCACAGAAAAAGAAGTTAGATCTTTAACTCTTAACAGCTACCGACAAAAAGTAGTGTTGAGTTAAAGACGTATGAGAAATATAAAAGTGAGCCACATGAGATATCTGAATCCTATACCTGCTTCAAAATCTGAATGCAAAGCTAGCAGCAATTTTCCAACCTTTGACCTAAACCTTTGATGTCTGTCCAAACCCCAGCAAGGTCAAGATACATTAAGTCAGCCTCATGTTTTTATTGATCTATATAAAACTTCTATAAAACAGACTTTATGCAAACTTTTCATAAACCCTACTTTATATTTACCATGAAATCATACTGATATATCAACTATTGTATCATACTCAGTATTTTGAGGCTCTTAGAGTTTATGCCTGAAAGTTTACAAAGCTGCCAAACTGTTGATCGACAGGAATTGTTTTGGAAGAGATCCTAGCATTCATTAGTCAGAGGAGCTCTGTTTTAGCTCAAACAACATGTTGACAGTTTCAAGATCAGTTTTTTACACAAGCAATTATTTTCCACAAAATGTGTTTATATGTGTGGAATATTATCCGTCTTTATTCTGCTCTTACTAGAAAACCACAACATTCATGTAATGTAAAGTTTACATTACATGGTGAATTAGTCAGGCTTTCTGCTCAGGTAGCATGCTTCATCTTTTAGTCATGCTTGCCAACTGTAATTTCAAAACATTGCTACAAACATGAGTGATGGATGGTGTTTTTACTTTCAACGCAGTGACTTTTTTTGTGTGTTTTTTGTGAGTCCGGTCAGATTTGTCTATCGAAACTACTGAAAAAGGACAATAGCCCGATTGCAGCCAGTTGATGGGCTCTTTAAAGGTAAAAAATAACAAATAATAAAAATGTAAAAATCCAGTAATGCTGGCCATTTTTCTCTCACCTCACTAAAGGGATTTTCAAAGTGGTGTAATGCAAAATGTGTGCGTAGTGTAGTGTGTAAATGTCCAAATGAATAAATCACTCTGGATGTTTCTGACCAGACCTTTGCATCTCTTTACATTACTGGACAGAAGAAAAAAAAAACACAGGGTATGCCCTTAATCTAGTCCTATTTATCCTTATTATTAGTGACTAAATGAGGCATTCAGGGTCGGAGCAAATGCTAATTTCTGACATCTGTTTGTATTGCACGATGGGAGCTCCAGAGGTCACGGAAATACACATGATTTTTAATGGTTCAATTCAAAGCCCGCCCTTCCGAGACTGGATGCGGGGAATTGAGTTATAATTAGGTAAGAGTGACAGCATCTTTGAGGTAATTAAGCAGAAAAGGCTGATGAAAATTCCCCCAGGTGGGCAGGGAGGAGGAGGAAGAAGTGGCAGGAAGGAAGTGCTTTCGAGCCTGGGATTAAAAATGATTATTGGGAGCTAATGTGTGAGAGCGAAGAGTGAGGAGCAACGTTGACACCGACTGAGGCAGAGCACAACAACACACCTGTGGGGTTCCTCCCTGTCTTATTTGTCATGCCTATTTGCTCTTATGTTAGCGTTGCTCATGCAGCCTCAAAGCAGGGCCACCCACTTCAGCTCAGATACTTTATGAAGCTGTAATAGCTAGCCATGACAATATGCATCCAATTAACAGGCTTTATGTGATTAGGAAGCCTATCCATTCATCTAATGTGATCCGCATCATTACCGGATGACTTCATTGGGAAGATGATCTGACTGCAGACAGGCACAGGAGGGAGGGGCGTCTCCGATGAGGGCATGTGTGTGTGAGAGATGATGAAAGCTCATTTAATCAGAGAGCTGAATCCATACGATGAAGGAACCAATGTTTCCTCCACCCAATGATAATGATTTGAAAGGATAAAACCATCTAGAGCTATAACGCTGAATGAACGAAGGCCATTTCAGCGTATGGCATACACAATGCTGTCCGATCATAAAAGGATAGGCTTTGAATAGCCTTTAAAAGCCTGTGAATGATGTTGTATTTCAGCTTTTGAGTAGCTTTTAAGACCGAGGAGCTAAGAGAGAAGCTTTCTAAAGATAACACTTAAAGGATTTATATTGGAAAAGAGAACCTTAAAACCCGGAAGAACCAAAGTGCAAGGTCTTTTAAAGTTTCCTACAACCTGGTGTTTGAGACCAAGTACACCGATCAGGCTTAAGATTATGTTTGTGGGTTAATTTGTGGGTTATATTATTCAGCATTTCTTTACTCTCAAAAGTCGATGAAAGAAACTGTGTAAAGTTTGGAGCAACGGCCAAGCTAGACCCTAAGAGCTTGATCACTGTGAATGCTCAATTGCTAAAATATGAACATGTATTAATTCAGTTTTTCTGGGGTGAACATATAACAAACAGTTCAACTTTGTGAAATTGTGAACTTACATTCATTTATGTGAGGGCTGTGGCCTTTTTCAGCAAGACAATGCCCTAAACTCCCCCCCACACAAGGTAGAATAGTTCAATGCCAAAAAAATTATAATTAAAATGTATTTTGAACTGAAGTTCGACTTGAATATGCTAAACAAATATTTAAATATTACATCAATGTCTATTGTGTGTAGGCGTTATATAATGTATCTTGTCTAAAGCAGGAGTGTTAAACTCATTGTCGTTTTGGGCCAAGTCAATGCTCTGTTGTGCCAGACCACAACAGAGCATTAATGATCTGTTCCCAAACTGTTAAAATATCAGTAAATTCTTAAAATTAAATAATATTATTGAACATCCTTCCAGTCCGTCCAGGATTTTGTGTTTGTGGTGCTAATTTGGAAATATTTGTGATATGTGCGCTTATTTGCAATGATAAATGCAACATTTTATTACTCGCTGTATAGATCATGGACTATAATCTGACATCAATTAAGGATGAGGCAGGTGTTTAGTACAAGTCAGAAAGTTTTTGACCATTTTTAAGAAAAATCTGCAATAAACTCCCAATTATGTGTTGGTGCAAAAAAAGTGCAGGGATTTGTTCAAATTGCGTGAATTTCCATGATAATTCTCAAGAAACTGGGACTGATTGAATTTGGCAGTAAACAGGTAAAAACTGCATTGATTTGATTGATAATATAATATTTGAGCACACTTAGTGTTTAGTGTAGAATCTAGAGGGCCACATAAAAAGATATGGCGGGCTGGATTTGGCCCACGAGCCTCGACTTTGACACGTGGTCTAAAGCAACCAACAGTTAATTTTGGGATTTTTCAATTTTTTCTTGCATAACTGCACTAAATTTTCAGGCTTTGACTATTTGAAATCACATTTTAATCAGTGTTAAAGTAATAAAACATTTTCTTTCTTTATCAAAATTTTTTTTGCCATTTTCTAAGACATTGCAGTCGCTTCCCTGATTTTCCCTGAATTTGCTTGGCATAGCATTAAACACTCTCTCCACCGGACAACAGGAATACACAAGGAGACTGGCAAATGGAATACGATGACATACAAGGCAGCAAAATAGAAAGATGGATGACTTTGTTTCATCTAATCATCCACGTGGCCAGCACCCACATCCACTGCCAAACAGGCAATAAATTTACTGAAATGAGCTGCAGATGGCAACCTGAGCTCAGTAACCCAACGAATCACGCTGGAAAAGACGAGCTGAGGTCGACGCTGTCGGCAAAACTTCTTCAAGGAACACAGAAAGTGAACAGATATGATTTTTGGCATTTAGCCTTAGAAAAACGATGCTTTTTAGTCCATGTCAGGGTCTGGTTTCCATGCATTTTGTCTATTCTGCATTCCTGCTGGACCGATCTTAGTGTGACGTTTTCTTTCAGTCAGATGGGATTTAATTGGTATATTTCACAAAAGGAAAAAAAAAAAAACGAAAAAAAAAAAACTCAAACAGTTCTTCTGATGTGTGAAAACAAACATTTCAATAACTTTTCTCAGGAGAAAACTACGCATTTACAGACCACTGCACATGAGAAACACCATGGCCTGTAGCTTTTGGACATAGATTCCAGTATTACATATATGGATGCACAGATCATATCAAAACACAAATTAGAAACACATTAAAAAATTAAATCAACATGACAGAAAACCCAATTCCTCATACGTGAGCCAGGGAAAATTAATTTTAGAAATAAAAAAAACTTTAAAAGAAGTGGTGAAAGGGGATTAGACACTGGGCCACATTGAAATTTTCGAGGTAAGATAACTTTAAATAAACACATCACAGCTTCATAGTGTTTATAACATTTAGAATATTATGCTTGTCTGGTTAAGCTGTTATTTCGATGTGCAGGGGAACGGATAATAAAATGCTATGTTGCTCTGGATGACACCCAGGTTAGTTGGTAAAAACTAAATATTATCACTACATCACCATTACATTTTAGATAGAATAACTTGTAAGCGTCTACAGGTTGTAACTGCTATTTTGTTTTCTGCCTCGATAGAAACTGGTGTGTATTCCTTAATTTATTCATAACGGTAGGATGTAATACAGCAGCTTAGCTGTAAACACTCTTGTCATCTACTAAAAAAAAAAAAAAATCAAGACTCAACATTTTTTTTTATTAATATTGACAAAATTTCTGTTTCATTGTGTTCATGTAAAGTTTTATGTGAAATCCATTACTCTTGGATTAGATTTATACAGTTTAAAAAAAACACTACACCCTTTTTAATAACAGGACATTCAGATTAAAAGCCAAACTAAAACATATTTATTTGTAAAATAATAAATGAAACGCTGGTGGAAAAAGCAACATTAAAGACGTTCACTGGTCTTTGGGGGTCGGAGAATGTGTTATTTTCACACAACACCCTGACTGGAACGAGATCAATCCCTTGTTAAGGCAGGAAGTGACATGTTTTCGAGTTGCAGGACAATAACTCGATGCCATATGTGGGATTTGCTTCAGCTACAACTACAGCCGTTATAAACTAATAGGCGTATATGTATTACACGTTCCATGAAGTTCCCACTCTTCTTTCCTCTTTTTATTACAGCATTTAAAAACATAGAATCACTGATGGAGAACTTGTGGCCTTGCTGTTGCCATATACGCACAGCAGCAGCTGCATCTTCCTGATTAATGCAAGGACACACCCCAGGGGTACCACCGAGGAAAAACAAAACATCCCTGAGCAAGAGAAAAGTAATAAACACACACGCACACACATCAACAGTGCTATGAGACATTGCGTACAATCAAGCCAGTTAGAGCCTTTATCTGTTCTCCTTGTAGTGTGAAAGTACAGCCTGTGGATGTGTTAACAGAGCTTAGCCTGAAGCGCTACCTTTCACTCAGTGTCAGTCACCGTCTCGCCTCTTTTCTCTGTCTGCCTCCAACAACTGTCTTTTGCTCTCTGCTTCCCTCGGTGCTGCTGGATCTCTGTCCTGCTGCTTCAGTCTCTGTCACTTTTCTCTCTGTGTGTGGATACGCATCTATTTCTGTCCATCAACAGCCTTTGGGTGTGGCCGTGTGCCAGCTACTGGAAGACGTTTTGTGAGAAATATTCAGCGCAACCCTCGTACTCAACCACCCACCCATGCCCACGCACTTTTACACACCGCCAGCCCCCACTGCTTAGCACGTCTGTTTAAATGTTAATCAATTTCTCTGAAATTTCCACTGTCCTACTTTTGATTTTTGTACTACTGCTCCTTACTCTGAACTCCCAACTTCTCTGGTTTTTCTTTTAATTGCTTGTTTTTTTGACACGGACAACGAGGCTCGCTGCTCAGGGCGATCTTTCCACCATGGGACAACATGTCTGAACCAAAGAAGAAAAGAGAGAGAAAAAAAAAAAGTTCCAGCAGTGACATTTTGAAGAATTTTCAGCTGATGCTGCATGTCCTACCAACAGGAATTAGGCACCACGTGTTGTGTTGTGGATTCTGAAGGTTGGTGCCAAACTAAAGGGATAATCCACATCTTTAAGGAATATGTAATATTACTTATGTTAAGGGGGATGATGCAGTCTTCTAACAGCGTCTCTACAAGCCCCTAGAAGAGAAAGTTAATTTTATTTTCCATGTAGCGCCAGATCAGAGCAAAGGTCATTTGAGGTTGCCTTTCCTGAAGACGGCTTGTCCTTTTATTCAACGCACTAAAGAGGCTTATGTTACACGTCAGATTTGCACTGCAGCACATCATGTCTGTTTTGTGTCACTGAGAGCAGACTGCCGCTGCTCTGTCAAAACCTGAGTATTTTACATTATACTGTTTCCAGAGATTAAAGTGCTGTTATGCAGACGCAAGTGAAAACGTGAGCAGTCACTTGGCATCATGTATGGCAAACCATTTCAATATTTAATTGTGGGAGGACCTTTAAATCAAATATTCAAAAAAGTCACTTTTTGTAAAAAAAAAAAAAAAAAGAATCTGAAAAAGTCTCGTGTTAGTCTAGTCAAAATTGAATTTAATTTTATCTATTGACTTGGAACTGAGATAAATGTATGACACAGTTGATTCACATTTTAAACAGATTGCCTGTGTGTGTGTGTGTGTGTGTGTGTGTGTGTGTGTGTGTGTGTGTGTGTGTGTATTAATCACAATTAAAATAAAAATGAATTAACGGCATGGACACATTAGTAAAACAGAAGAAAAGTACAATCAGTGTAGGGTTAGTTTAGCATTCTTGTGTGTATTACTGTGAAACTGAGAAGAAAGCTGATCACCTTGAAAACCACAATTGCTTGCAATGTTTCTGCATGGATGCATTTGCACAAGAAAAAAAACAATAAATTCATTTTCAGTCCCATTATTCCGACACTGAACTTACGACTGTCTGGATTTTTCTGTCTCCACTTTTACACTCTGGACTAAACCTAATTCATATCCCCTTTCCAGCTTTATCATTTTTTCAATCTCCCTCAATCCTTTCTTTTCTTGTTTACCAGACTTTCTCTAAGTGCACTTCCTATTTTCTCTCTTCCTCCTCCCAATTTAATGTGTTTGTTTTTTTGAATCGTCAAACCTCTCCTCTCCTGTGAACCTGCATACACGCATGGGCGAGGAACAACATAATCCTCTACCTCCCCCCCCCACACACACACACACTCTCACATCCTGGCTCACACCTGTGGCATACAGATGTAATCACCGAAAGGACCAGAAAAAGGAGGAATGAATGTGGATGTGGAGGCCAGTGGACCTCTGACAGATTTGGTGGGCGCTTAGGCAGAGTGGAGAAAGGATGAGTGAGAAAAAAAATGAAAGTCATTGTTTGGTTTGAATCCATGGTGCTGGGATATTTTATCCCCCCCCCACCCCCCACTGTGGATGGGAGCTGCCAGTTGATTCTCATCACACCCTGTTGGTCCCAGAGTTGTGGCCACTTGGAGAAATATTAGCATTCGGAGAAGAGGTACACACCGAGAGGAACAACAGGAGAAAAACTGAAAGGGATTTAAAAAGAGCGCAATGGAAAAGGATTAAAGAAGAAAAGAAAGGGGAAAAAAATCCAGACGATGGAGAGTAGGAGGGAAAGTCAGTTCCAGGATGAATGCCTTCTTGAAACATTAATAGCTGACAGAATACCATTAAAACAAAATGTTGACATATGGTATGGAACCAGGGGGAAAAAAAAGAGAGAGCACAGCTATCAAAAGAGCCAACACACCTGGGATATGCAGATAAGGAGGCAGGGCGGATGGGATGAGAGGAGGAAGGATGTAATTTAGAGGAAAATATGAAATGAAAGCTTTAGAGGGAATCGTCTGTACCTAGATGCACGAGCAGAGCAGAACAAGCAGAGGTGTATTGAGATCTGCATATCTGGCGGTAAAAGTCCTTCAGCAAGACTCAAATTGTTGGTAATTTAGAGCCAATTAACCTAATTACAGCACCCAGAGGATTGAGGCCCTAATGGAAAAAATTTTAATCACAGCAAATTCACATCCTCTTAAAAAAAAAAATAAAAATTAAACATGAGGCAGAGTTTTCATACAATTTGTCAAGATCTTCAGAAAGTTAGACGTGCCTAATGAAGTTTGGATTTTGAGTTCAGAACCGTGCAAAAGTACTCACTTCAAATCTTTTTCACATTACAACTAAACTTTAACGTAAAATCTATTTAGATTTTATTTAACTGATCAACACAAAGTAGGACATATTAAAAGTATGAATATATTATGTTTGGTTATGTTCTCTCATAACCAAATGTAAAATATATAATATATAAGAGAACAGGAAACAGGATGAAAACCAAACGCATCATAGAAATTATCAACAGAAATTATCTTAAATCTCTTTTTGTCATGGCAATTTGTTAAGGATTAGTTTATTTGTACGCAGATGATATTTTCCTTTATACAAGACACACCAACAGGGGATCAAACCAAATATTGGATCAAACAGTTTTCTGCTCATACAACTGTTAAAAAACAAAAAAAAAAACAAAAAAAAAACAACCTTGCACGGAGATAAAGTATGAACATCCGTTCCATTCATCTAACCTTTCGACACACAGAGGCACATTAAATATTAATCAGGCCTCATTTAGATACCTGGTCATTTAGCTTAATTATTCAAGATCCAAGGCAGACAATCATTCCCACTGCTTTTTCCAAAGGTCAATAAACAGCAGCTCTACCTCCCGTTGCCCAGTTACTCATGCAAATCTTATGACAATGTACATTGTTTTACATAAAAGTTCACCGTCGCAGAGCAAAGGTAAATGCAGGGGTTAATTTAGCAGCTAGTGCTCGGAAGCTGAAGGCCGTTATTCTGCATTTTAATGAAAAGAAATGATAGAGAAGTGAAACTCAAAGAGCAACTGGTGAGAACATCTAGACTGGAAGGACGATGTCATAGGTCCAGTGTGGGAGGAATAATTACAGAATGATTTTTCTCTCTACTTCGGAGGGGGATTACTACATTTGGCTAAGCCTTAATTAAACTACAGAATAACTTAAATGCACCAAACTACTAGTAATTCTCCTAATAAGCATATATTTACAAATCCAAGGCCGACTAATTAGTATTTAACGTACTCAGTTGATGAGGTAATGTCTTTATTTGCTATGTTTTCCATCTAATTTTCATTCCCATCATAACCAGGCAGGTACCAAGTCTGGCTGGTGCTCTGCTCATTAACATTCCCATCTATCCTCCTTCAGCATTTGTCCAATCTGCGGCCTTCTAGCTGCATTCAGTTCAGAAGCAGGCTCATTGGTGTGAGAAGGCAATTAATCAGACAACTTAATGGGCGATACATGGCTGATGAGGTCTAGGTGTAAGTTTCCATTTTACACTGACAAATGATTCGCTAACTTAACAAATTGGCTGTTGTGGATGTAGGTTTGCGTATGTGAAACAATATTGCTCA
Source organism: Poecilia latipinna (assembly GCF_001443285.1). NCBI lineage: Eukaryota > Metazoa > Chordata > Actinopteri > Cyprinodontiformes > Poeciliidae > Poecilia > Poecilia latipinna. Next base: position 266,596 of record NW_015113129.1, on the reverse strand, counting down.
TTTTTGGTGAAAAATCATGATTTTTTTTAAAATAGAATTGTAAGTTTAACGATGCTAGGTTTCTTCATAAAATATTTAAGCAACACAAGCTGAGATATTGACAAAAACAATATTTCCAGCGACCCTCTTTTTTCCCTTGCATATCTGTGAAATGTGGAAGGATAAGTATTTATGATTTTAAACGTTATTTGAAATCATAAGTATTTATGATTTTAAATAACATATGATATTAAAAGTGCAGTGGGCCTTTGTACTAACTAGGACAGACGTTTTGGCCCATTTTTCTGTGGGATACATCTAAAGCTCAGCCAATTTGAATGCACATAAGAACACCAATTCTATCCACAGATTCACAAATCAATGAATCAATCGATTCAAGAATCAAGAATTTAAAACTACTTTCACCACTGGTTTTTGGCAAACCGCAATCAGAGTTTTGGTATTTTGTTGCATTAGATTTTATCAAAGGGGGCCAGAATGAAGGGGGCTAAAAGTAAGTACACTCCAAATTTTTATTTCTAAAAATGTTAACATTTTACTTCATTTTCCTTCCACTGAATTATCTGCAACTTTGTGTTCTGATATCACATAAAATTCCAATTAAGTAGACTTAAGTTTGTGATTGTAATCCCACAAAATATGGATATCAGTTAATTTGGAAGTTGACCATAAACCTCAGCTTCAAATTGCAATGTGAACATACAGCTATGACTTTGCAGACCTCCGTTTTAAACAATTTTTTTCTGACTGTGTTATTTTATTACAGGTTTGTTTGTGTAATTTTAGCTTCTGCTAAACCCTCTTAGCCTACTTCACAGTTCCTGTCATTTCTGCTTTGCTACAGCAACCAGAAAACATCGGCCTCTGCAGCATTCACTCCTCATTTTTCACTCAAACAGCAAATATATTCTGACAAATGGTTAACCACAAAAACAGCTTGAATGGAAATACGAATGTTACATTGCGTCTTGTGCTATACAACATGGCCTGTTTTCATCAGAACATGTACACACCACCAACAGATCTAAAGTGAGCAGCCCAGTTTGTCAGCGTTCAAAATCTTTGGCATACATGGTGCAATTTGTAGCATGTACAGTTTATCACAATTTCCTCCTAAGCTGTCATTGATCATGAAAAGTAGAACAAGAAACAGGAGCAAATGTCAAAAAGGGCCACGCAGGGGAATAAAGAAAAGGTGTCAAATTTCAGATCCTCGCGGCAAACGGATGAAGAGTGTCAGATCAAACTCCACTAGTCTGTAACAAGGGAGAGAAACGGGAAGCAAGGTGAGACGGAAAGATCTTTAAGATGCTGTTGCAATGCTTGACGTGGAGATGTTATCACCAACGTAAGTTTGTGTCCCCAAAAAAGTGAAAGAAAAATTTAAAGTAAAAACTTTGTTGCGTAATTTCATAATCAGAACTCATTGAAATTTTCTTCTCGACTGTTTGTTATTGCTTTGGGTTTTTACTAGACACCTTTGCACTCACTGTAATTATATTAGCTACTCATTTTTCTCAAAAGGAAACCACTTCTGAAATACAAAGCTAAGTGAAGCAGCATTTACACAGATGATGGTGTGGAATGATTTCATTTTCATACAGGAGCTCTACTTTGATTTCTTTTTAAATGATCCACAGTTTATGGCTTAAGACATGCAACCTCTGAGAATACTTGTTTTGTTTTTTTTCCCCTTTTTGATCCCAACACTGTTAAATAAATACCAATCTCACAATTGCCCCATGATTTATGCAGGTAAGATTAAGAACTAGACAGACAATTAAAAGGTAAAAGTCAAAAACCTTCCCTGTCTACTCAACAGTTAAGCTTGCAAAAAAAATCCTGAGGATGAATGAGGATTGGAGGATGAAATCTTAGCCCATCCCTTCACTAATCCAAAAAAGATTATTCAACCGCAGTGGGAGCACAGGTAAGAAAATGGAGAACACTTTAAATATTGGCCGGTAAGTAGCAACAGCATTCCTGCAAATACAAAAGCAAAGCTTAGAAAAATAAATAAATTAAAAAATAGGGTCTCTGCAGGAATCCGATGTCAGAGCACACAATTTAATAAAGGTATAAATAGTTGACCATCACTGACTCACTCCGCTCTGGCATAAATGTTCTGCAGCTGCTTCCCGCAGAGAAAGGAAAGAAAAAATTAAAAAGGATCAGACCCAGAATTTAAAAAAAAAAAATCTTTTTATAATTCACCAAGGCTAATGTTTATTGCATGTCAGTATTCTCAGAGCAAAGTTAAAACAGATTTTCAGTCAGCACATGAAAAACCCACTGCGCACTCCCTTGTTTGAACAAAACTTCCCACACATGTAACAAAATATCCCACGTATGTATCACACATATGAACAAAATAAATTAAATTAGGGAATGGGCAACTGGTCAGACTGCTGCTCTGCACACCCACAGACATGACTCATGTGCATGAGGTGTGACTTTGCCTCCCTATTTATAACTAAAGAATTAAAAACAGAACCTTTCAGAAAACCACGACTTTATTTTAATTTAGTGTTAACTATCAAGTCAACATTTATGTTTGTCAACATGAATATTGCTCGTCAACTTTTTCTATGCTCGAGACAAAAACAAAGTTGAAGTCCACCGTGAAAATAGTGAATGGCAACATTTCCTGTTTTCGGAGGAATTGTACATGCAGGTCATGCCATCTTTCATAATACCTTTGCTCCTGTGAGGTTTGCGTGTGTGGAAGTTTCTCAGACTGTGCAGACATGGAAAGGTTTGATCTTTAAAGCGGAACTGAACCCTGCGGACCTCGAGCACTCATCATAATTCCAGAGGTGGGGAAGAAACCCATTAAATATGTATGCATTGCTTGTTGATTTTGCACAGAAACCTTTGGAAATATCAAACAGTCAGACTTCGGCTGTCAAAGAAGTCAGTTTACTGACATGGATTTCGGATCTGGACTTTGTGAACTTCCCAAGCATGCGCATGCTTCACACTGGGATTTGTTTATTGCAGCTAAATTTAAATTCCTCACTTACTGCACCACATATTAGACATATAGCACATATTCATAGAATTTATTTTAAAAATTGATTAATTTTCTTGAGATGCTTTGTGTGTGTGATTTTTCTTTTTCTTTTTGCACATTAAATTAGGTAAGTTAGCTATGATAGAAATACCTAATTTGGTATTTATCCATTGTCTATAGGCACTGTTTTATGAAGGAAAGAAAGATCACCAGTCATATAACACATTCACTCTTATGGAAAACTTAAACAGTCATGTTTGTCCCGGTGGGAAGAAGCTGGGGTATCTGAAGATACTCTTGCATGTATGGGCAGAATGTGCAAACTCCAAGTAGAAACAGCCGAGGGCAGAATTTGAACCCACAGGGGGCCAACGATTGCACCAACGCGTTGCACAAAGTGGCTACAGCCAGTTTTGTTCATCTCCACAGAGGTTTTAGTAAAAGGTGGAAGACTTGAAGTAAAAAGAGAAACAAATTGATGGAAAATGACAAATGCAGACTGAAGTTTATGTTGTCTTATTTAAATGGAATCATCTTTAATTTCCTCTTTACGCTCTTGTTTTTCAAAACTCTAGATTGGGCGTTCTTGAAAATAGAAAAAAAAAATCCCCCATGTTTGAGAAAGCAGCTTCTGCAAAATGTACAAAAACAACAACTGTATTCTCTGGAGAAAGTCGACTCTTACCTTAGCCCTGAGATTTCTGAAGGGCTGCCAACTTTTTCAAATGCAGCGAGATATACAGGTTAAAAGTTCAAAATAAAATAAAAAACAGCCTAACTTTTCTTTCAGCCTTCCTGATATCTCTCTCTCTCCTTCTAGCCCAGCCTAAATAGAAACTCCATAAATAGAAACTCTTAGAGTTTATTTAGAACGCTCTAAATAATTGTTTCTTTGTAAATACCATTGGCATCTTTACAGCTCAGTCTAAACATACTGCTACGAAACATAGCTAACTTTAACTCAGTAACTACAGCCACACTAAAGATGCAGTCACTGAGTGAAGTTGCAACCTGGTAGCACATCCGTACACAACAAACAAAAAAAACAACAACAGGAAGTAACAAGACATTTTAGTTTTAGTCTAGTTTAGATTACATATACAGTAGCTGGCAGTTTGTTTCCAACACTAAAGGTTGGTGAGAGTCAAAAGCGATGAAACAAAATTGTGCACAAAAATGTTCAGTACCAAATCTCCTTGGGGGACAAAGAATTTGTCCTCTGACTTTTATGTGCAAACAATAATTTTTTTGTGTTAGTGCGAGCACAACAAATCCATTCCTCTGTTCAGCTACAAATGGGGGCTTTGACTCTTTTTTTTTTTTTTTTTTTAAGCCGATCACAGCCAGAGGGTGGAAGTAAAAGTATAAGCCCCATGTTTGAGTCAATGACAAATGTCAAACTAAATCAAATAACATACTTTCAAACAACTGTCGCCGTTCCTCTCACACACACGCACACACACTCACGCACGCAGGTATAGAAAAAATACATTTCATCCACCATCTTAGAGCTCAGAGTTTGAGCATTCAGTCCAAGGCCAGACAGCTTGTTAGAATTCAGTGTGGCGAAGTCTTATCTAAAAGAGATTGAAAACATGTGGACAGACAGCAGGGCTTGGCAGAAAACATTTTAGATTGTCATAAGTCATGTGGCCGCAAGGTGCCATAGGGTCTCTTTAATGTTTATCAGAAAAAAAAAGAAAAAAAAAACATTCAAGGGAACAACAGATTTGACATACCACATCAAGAAAATACAGCCATTGAAGGCAGCAGCATTTTTTAGGTCTATATGGAGCCTAGACCATGTATTTTAGAATTTGTATATTAAACTTTATATTTTTTTTACGTAGATTTTTTTTTCTGGGTACAACAAATATTAGCTCCTCTGGTAAAAGTGTGTTGGTAAAAGTTGAAGTTATGGAAGGCAAGTCCCTCTTTTCATGCCGTAATCTAATAACAGACAATTAACCAAAAACATGTTCTGGACTTTTTTTTATTCTTCACTTAATGCGTGGGTTTTAAATTAAATAGAGGATTATTCTTAGGTTGCAATAAAAGATGCATTTATTTCAAAAAAGCTGCTAATTTTGAACTAATATTTATAGAAGAAAATGTTCATTTGTCAAATTACACTGGTATATTACTTTTTATGTCATCATTTTTTTTAAACTGTTACACACAATCATTACATATATAACATAAAAATAAAGCTTGGTGTCTGTCATGGCAGGGTAAGGCTCGATTAAGAGCTCTTCTTTCTGCGATGTTGAAAGTGGGTTTTTCAGTGAAATGACAACTTGATGGGATGTTTCATGCATGTCTGTTTGTCTGAGAGAAAACCGTTGCATCAGATCCTGTTTGCAAGCAGCGGGTTTTTGCTCCGCAGCATGTGGTGGGGGGAGCCTTCCCCTGTTTGTCAGCAGCAGATTCATAAAGGGATGAACGGCAGCTTTCCCTGTGATGTTTCAGAAAACTAATTTTAATGTGCTACACATTCTAACATTGACATCTTATTTTTATTTTTTTATTTTTTTTAGAGGGAGCAAAGTTGGCAGCACTGTTTATCTTTTTGCCACATGTAAAATTCAGACTAGTGAATATAATCATGTCTCAATGCAATATGAAAAGTTAAAGTAGACGACCTGGACTACATCAAATCCTAAAATTAAACTAATATTGTGATAAAACTTAGCGGATGCACGGTAATAACAGCTCATATAGTCTGCAAAACTAGAGCATCTCAGAGTATCATGCTGATGAATATATATTTTTTTAATGAAAGAAAGAAATAAAGAAAGGTGCTGGAAACAAAAATGCAATGGTTTCTGGTGGGACAACAACAGATAATAGAATAAAATTCATGTTATTGAAAAAGCATTGGGTGTTTTATTTCATTTTATTCCATGTTGGTCTTATATTTTTCAAGAGCGAGGTGCTCAGTCATGCAACGCATTCCAACTGTTCAGGTAATTGTTTTTAAGACGGCCAAAACCGATGGGCTTTTACACTGCACCTTCTTGCTGCGTTCATCATTTCTCCCCTCCCCAAAAAATGCAGCCTGCATTTCCCCCTTCAGTTTGGCTCATTTTGAAATTTGACAGCCTGCTGTGCGGCACAGCGGAAACAACACAGAGAAATTTGTATCGAGGCTCATTGCCGGTCACACCCAGTGGGTGGGAAGTTTGGGTGGGAGTGGGGATTCTAGCTTGGCTGGAAACAACATTTTACAAGTTCTCTGTTTAATAATACCAGGTTGACTGAATTCCTCCAGTTGCTTTCAGCTGCACAACATCCAGCCGCTAAAGTTCGGAGCAGATCCAGAATCCAACTTGTGTTTCATTTATGTGTCCTTACTTTAGCGTTCGGAGTTAATAACGTGATCTCGGCTCATGCTGCTGCAACTGTCTAGCTAATTCAGTGATTTTAAGGAATAATATACATTTTAACAAAAAAAACAAAATAATAATGATATAGTTTTAGCACACTTTTCAAATTGTTTTCTTAACAGAGCTATCCATTGATTAGGGATTAGATTATAACCACCTGCCCCATAGTGTGTTGGTCTCATTTTCTCTGCTAAGGCAGCCCTGACCAGTTGAAGCTGCGAGCCAGGCCCTCCATGGATCGAACTTGCTCGTTAAGCACATCCCACAGATGCATGCTAGGATAGAGATCTGGGTTTTGAAGGCCAAGCGAACACTGTAAACTTATTGCTAGGCTGCTCAAACCATTCCAATATGGTTTGAGCAGCCTC
>NW_015113129.1:208634-253644 GCF_001443285.1 Poecilia latipinna | reverse complement strand
GTGAGAGTGTGTTATGAAACAGATAATCTGTGAAAAGATCGATCTCCTCCACTGCCTCCCTAAGCTAGCATTGCCATTTGAAGAACAGCACCAAAAACAACCAATCAGAGCCCTGGGGAAGGTCTTAGCACTGTCACTCCACGACATTTACTCGCTGTTATGTAAATGTGCTAATGGCAAAGAAACAACTTACAGTCAGCTGTCATAAGTGGCTATGCTAACTAGCCTGAGCATTCACAACAAGATCTGCTGTTGGGGGGAAAAACTGTAGTGGCATCAGACAGCAAGAGGGCCTGGGGTTGAGCAGCGCCACACGAGGTTGTGACTGACAGAGCTAAGACCCGCCTCCAGGCTCTGATTGGCTGTTTCTAGCTAGCACTGGGAGGAGCTCTATTTTTTCACAGATTATCTGTCTCATACCATGCTGTCAAGACATGGCGACAGCACCAACACATATGTAAAAACATAAATAAAGTTACATAATGCAGCTTTAATGTTCACTTATTCCCAACCTGTGTACTTTGTTTTAGGATTTAAAATCCACCTTAAGCAGTTTTAAAGCTTTGTATTTCTTTTTTACTGTTTGACAAAAACTAAATCTTACATTTTTCAACATAATACATTTGTGCTGAAATGTTTCACACTAAAACTATGAGCCAGAAACTGTCAGAAACAATCAGTGTAATGCCAGAAGCAGACAACGTGTGAAGCAGAAGTTGAACCCCAAAAGAAAAAGAAAAAAAAAAAAAAGAAACCCTAAAATATATGCATATATAAAAATGAAATAGGATGATTGATAGAGCTTAAGAAGCACACAGAAGGACAAAACAGAACAATGAGGAGCTCTTAGGCTATTCCAGTAATTAATATTCATAAATCAATTGGAATGGATTTTGGCTGCCCCTCTCCAGGCTCCATAGCAAAAAATACAAACTCACACTACAGGTACTTAAATGTGCTTCAGTGCCTTTTGGCCTGTAGGGGGCAATTTAGAAGCGCAGCACCACAGTAAGAAGAACCACTTGTGTGGATGTGTGTGTGTATGGTGACCCAAGTCTGTGATATTAGAAGCAGCCGAGTTGAATCCAGACTTAATTCAGTCCCTGCAACATGTAGATGAAAAATAACAAGCTGTGGTTTGGCTGATCCGGCCCACTAAACGAGAAATCATATAAATTAATGGATTTTAATCAACAAATTAATTGGTACCTCAATTTACATTTGGAAGTGAGGTTTCATGTACTGAGGATCTTTCCGTCTATGTCTGAAGGCTTTTGTTCCCGTCTTCAATGCTGCCATGCGGTGAAGATTAGTTTAGGTGGTTTTATTTAGTGTTTTCATCAAAAGACCAATGAAAAACTAAAAGGCCCCTATCTTAATCACACAAACGTAACTTTATGAAATGGAATTTGGGTCTCAGTTGGGGACGCGTTTCCTTTGATGAAAAAGAAACATGGGTGGGAGTTACTGTAAGGCAGCGCAGAAGCTCCGTGGTAGCTCTGCTGCAGCTGCAGGAACAAAGACACGATGATGAAAACGGAAGCAGTCAAAGAGATTCTTACCATGGTGCTCGGAGCTTCCTGCTGGGAAGCTTTGGGATTTCTTTTTTCCCTGCCAGCCTATATATCCCTGGTAAAGACGAACTAACAGAATTATGCATACGCATTACCTAGAAAATAAGCCCCGAGCACAGGACCTAGAGTTTGCCAAGTTATGTTAATCAAAATGTTTTGCCCCCCCCATCGCCCCAATATGCGGGAGCGAAGCCCGCCACCCTCCACAGACTGCTGATAAATCTGAATGAGGAAAGCATTAGTGCCGGCCTGAGCAAACTTATCTCCTCAACCGTAATCTTCGGATATCAATTTTTTTGCCCGGCCATTATGCAAAGCACCCAGGTGATTTCCCACTTCAGCTCACAAACTCCAGTTTGTTATGACGATATGAAGAGCGGCAAGCTGCGCCGCTCATATGGTGTAGAATGATTTGTCACAACTCCTCATAAGCAAACAGACTGTAACTGTAACAGATCTAACTGATCAGCTGCCAACACATTCACGCTTTTGGCTTGTCTGGTAAATGTGATGCAGAGAGCTACAAATAAGGAATTAGAAGCACAATGGTTGCTTTGCTCAAACAGAATTATGTTCAAAGTTTCTACTTTGTGTCCCTAATAAATGTAATAAAGAATTTGTGATTTATTATGCAAACTTAAACGAGGTTAGGAGGGAAATAAGCACATTTTCAAAGTGTTGGTTTTAATATCCGTCCACAGGAAGCGACTTCCAAAACACTTCAAAAGATGGAAATTTGCCCCATTTTATTATCTTATAACCTTAAACTTCACTGTAAGTCATGCATAATTGTGAAGAGGAAGAAAAATGGGTTTCGAATAATCGGAAAAGCGGGGCGCACATTTGTATTCAGGTCGTTTGTGTCAATATTTTGTCCAACCAAATACGGCTGTAAGTGTCTGGGGTCCATCTGCAGCTGCTTCCAACGGGCGAACCGTGTGGCTGCTTCTCTGCTTGATGCTCTCTCTGCCTGGTCTGACAGTTTAGTTGGGCGACCTGATATTGGTGTGTTTGCAGCCGTACGTTTGTGGAAGTTGGATCGAAGAATGGTTTTTAGGATGTCCATTAGCAACCAATGAATGTTTTAAAACTTCTCATCTCTCCTAATCTGTTTAATGAAGTCGTTTGTCCATTAATGTTCTTCTCAAGAAAACCTTTGAGGTATTCAGTGACTTGCATTCATACAGACATTAACAGATGAACCTGATTTAGTAGTGACTTCTGAGGTGAAATGGCTGTACAATGTTTTTCTAGAGGTATCGGAGTAGAGGGAAAGGATGCAAATTATGAATCCGTAGAATGTCATTTGTAAAAATTTAAACCATGTGTCATTGTCCTTCTCACTCACAATTATGCACTGCTTTGTGTTGTTTTCATAAAATCAAGAAAAAAATCAAAATAGCTTGTGTTTTAAACAGATCAGAGTCTGAAAAACATTTCAAGGGATGAGAATAGTTTTGCAACGCACTGCGTGTGTGTGTGTGTGTGTGTGTGTGTGTTATCGCACATTTATTCGTAAGCAAAGTTGTCCACTAAATAGAGTTTATCACAACAAATGATCTGAATGAGCACTTCATGCTTCACTTTAGCATTTCAGTATGATCAAAGAGCTGGAAAAAGTGCTGCTGCAGTGTTAAGCAAAATGCAATCGAGCAGATGTTCGCTTAGATCAGTTATTTAATTCTTTTTTTTTTTTTTTTTACATAAATGAATTTCATATTTCCTGTAATCAGGAAGTCTGTTTAAAGTCAGCGTGGAATCTTTACTGATCGACTGGAAATATATCAGCTGTGATGGGATTAACTCTAAATATCAGCAGATCTTTCACATCCTAACTGCTCTGTTGAAGTCTGATTGGCCAGCAGTGCAAACAGAAGACGGAAGAAGGGCAGACGAAACACAAATAACCAGAGAAATCGAATGCAAAGAGCGGAAAGTTGTATATTCTGCTTTTATTGAACAATCAAAAGATCTGTTATGTAAAAGAAAAGAGCAGTAAACTCATCTTTTTTCAGATGAGCACTAACATAATATAAGAGACTTTTTGTTCCGATTCAGAGCTTCTGTAGAACAGTTGCCTTTTTTTTTTTTGAATACATGATGGATAATACCTAAAGTGCTTGTTCAATCCACGGCCTTGGCTTAGACATTCCTAGTAATCATCTGTGCTCAGGATTCAGTTTTGATTCAAATAAAGGAATGTTTTTAATGCAGAATAAAACAAAAGCACAACAAGAGTCCACTAACATGTGACATGACTTGTTCAGCAGAGTGTGGTTTTATTCTCCCATACTACTACAGTAGTCACTGTATATCCACATAGACACTTTGCATCACATGTTGTAACTTGGATTTCATGCGTTACCAGTGTTTGCAGGTAAAGTTGCTCCTTTTTCAGCTTTACACTATGGAACAACACCGGTACAATCTGGCTGTGAACAGCAGCAGTTACAGGATTGCTACTAGCAGAGTTTTATTAAAGCAGAAATTGAGTCAGTAGCTTTGTAGGATACTGTAATGGCAACATAATTCAATACACTCAAGTATATAGAAAAATAACCTATAATTTCAATGTTATATCTTCTGTAATAAAAAGAAACCCCAAGTTAATCCTCACTGGTTCTGCCCAGCTGAGGGGAAAAAAAAATAAAAAATGGGCCGACGTGTTTTGCCTTTGTAAAACCCCAGAGAAACAGAGAGCCAAGGATTAAACTCAGTTGAACTTACAATAAGTTTTAAATGTTAAAGAAAAGGTTTTAAAAAAATCATATAAATGTCTTTAATAGACATTTTTAGACATTTTTTAATAAAATTTTTAATAGCTGTGCCACAGTGATTTTTGTTTAAATTCAACCTTTAAATTAACATCTAGATTATTCTGTGCCAATAACAGCTTAGATTATTTAAAGCCTTTTCCACATGGAGAATCACCAAATGTGGATCTGTAATCACTTCAGCAAATTCAGTTTGAGTGAAAGGTGCCAATGAAGTCTTGATTTAGGAGTATCTCGTGTTACTTTAACAAAAGCTTCCATTCCTCCTTATGCATAATTCCCAGCTTTACATATGTTAATTCTACATCCGTCCTCCTAAGGTATGCCAATGGAAATGCCAAGGTAGATTAAGAAAAGGATCAAACAAAGTCAGCAAATGTTCTGCGTCTCTGTTGGACTGATCCGTCCTTCCAGACACACAACTACGGAGAAACTCACGCTCGCTTTATGAATACATTCGGATGCGTTCTCTGAATGTGCGTGTCGGACACGAAGGGCTACCTTTTCCCTTCCATCTGGTGCAGAATCACAAAACCTGATGGTGTCGTGCTCAGCTTACTTTACAACTCGTCAAGGGATGGGATGAAACTGGCTTTATTTGTGTGTGCTGTGAAACATGGGAAAATCTCCCAACTGTCACAGTCGTGCAGTCACATATGCAAACTCGGTCGCACGTTCAAGCGTGTACCAGCTGTAAAGTCTGCGCCAGCTCCGAGGTTGGAAGTTTTCTTACTTGTATCACAGAAGCAGAAACTCAGCTGCTCGTTCCCCAGGGCAGGAGACTGATTCCCCCGCTTTATTTAATAATGCAAGAGGAGGAGACGAATTTTGATGGTTTTTTTTTTGTTTTTTTTTATTGTGGAAACAGGAAACAATTGACTTGCAGCAGCAGCGAAAAAACAGAGCGGCTAAGTTTGACTCGGTCTAAGATTAAAATCTTTTAAATCCACGACAAAAAACCCCCCATCTGAGCAAAGAAGCAAGTCCTTTTGAGCGAAGAGTGCTCAAAAGAGGAGAGGGCGCTCTAAAATCAGCCACACACACACACAGCTCTCTAACACACATGCATACAAACATAAACAAGTCTCCCAGAGCGGCACTGTCATCACTCCTCATTTCCTCCAAGGCCCACAAGAATCAGTCGAATCTGCCACACGAGTACGGAGGCAGCCGTGTTTACACAAAGCTGCAGAAACACACATCCTCATAATCTACTATCTCATCCCATTTTCCACGTGACTCATCCATTATCCCGCATTCTATACCTTCAGCAGTTTCTCACCCGTGACCATCTCCATCTCGGGCAACAAAAACTCAGCTGGAGCGTGAAGCCGTTTCCATGTGAGCGGTAATTAAAAATACTTAGAAACTTGAAGTGAAGTCCCGCTCTTTGCTCCAAATGTAGGCAAAGAAGAAGAAGAAGAAAAAACTTCCCAGCGAGCTTAATTAGCATGTTTCCAGGAACAGGGTGAAAGCTTTGACAGTTCAGCAAAAGTATTAAATCTATTCATAGTTTGTTAATGTCAGTGAAAGGGCCTGAGTGGTAACAGCAGAGTGTGAACAGGAGTCGTCCACACATCCGAGGAAAGTCTTATTCATAAGCCGTCGGCGCCGTTTACCGCATCTACATAAATATTGAGAAAACTAATGCAAATAATAATTTGATATTTCAGAAGTGCCAAAGGTTTAATTTTATAAGAGCCAATAAACAGTCAAAATATATATATTTTTTCCCCTGTCTTTGCTGAAGGCATTATAAACAAGCATGTCGATACGTGTATGTACTGGATATTTTTCTCCTGAAAAAGCAGCATAAAGTTAATTGAACAAGCAAATGAAGGACCTTCGGCAGTGGACCATCAGAGTAAACGCAGCAGATGGAGTTCCTTGATGAGAGAGAAGTGTTGGGACTAATTGGCATGAATCAAGATCTGCTTCATTACGGATATATGCCTTGTTGATGTGTACAGAAATCATGTTAAGACCTGAAAACAGGGCAATTCAATCACAGATCCCATCTGTCAAAATGATACGTCCAAACTTTAATGTATAACACGTTGCACTGTCAGTCAGACAAAAGGGGTATTCATTGGCCTTGTCAACAAAAGTCAAGAAAAACATTGGATTATCTTTCCCTGTTAGGGAAATCGCTCAGCAAAAAAAAGACATTTTGAATTTCAGGCCTGGTTGGCCCTCATTCAACAAGGGTGATATTAATCAAGGTTTTGTTGTTGGGTATTATTTTTCGCTTTTCTATCTAACTTGCATCGTATTTAGATGGAAGGCAGTGTTGTCTTTTCTATGCATCTTCCACAAGATTTGGTTGGACTTTTCTATAAACAGTGTGGAAAAATCTCAACACCAAAGTATTTTAATAAAACCACCAAACTCCAATATAATATATTATAAAATAGTATGTGTCATTGTCCAAGAGAGAAAAAAAAAATTACCCTTTAACACTCACTCTCACTTGCTTTAAGACAAACTGGGTGTGATCAGTATCATCGAACAGTATATAGAAAGAACAATGAAATCAAATATAACTACTTCAAAGTCCTCGACTTTACTACGTCAGCTAGGAAATCAGGAAAAACAGCACAGCTTCAAATCCATAACAAAGGACAGACAAGAACGTGTCTCTCTTGTTCAAAACACAAAATCTCAGTGAGCTTCCAACTTAACAACAGGGTGAGATGAGAAAAACCACAGGTACAAAACATCTCAACACAGCCCAAGTTGAATGGTGTAAACAATCCAATGGATTGAGCGAGGCTCAAGAAGTCATATAGGGGGAGACGAAACAACCACATCAAAAAAACAAAACAAAAAAAAACAAAACAAAAAAACATTATACAACAAGTCAACTCTTCAGGTCAAGAGTTCTCTACAATCAGATCTTTGAGAAAAGCCACAATCTGGGCTGTTATGTCGACGATTTGGACAGAAACAGAGGATGTCTGCTGAAAGTAGAGCAAAGCCAAAAACAAAACACTGAAAATAACCATTGGGCTCACCGTGGCATGACATTTTATTTTGCCATACCGAGTCACTTATTACAAAACCTGCTGCCACAGTAATTACAGCTGTGAGTCTTTTGAGGTACGTCTCTTCTAGCTTTGCGTATTTAGAAACAACACATTTTGCCAATTCTTTGGAAAACAGCCTAAACTGAGTAGGAGGGTGTGAGTTAATGTTCCATCATGAAAAAGAAAAACCTCCAGTCTTTTGGAGCCTTTAGCAGGTTTTTCCAAGGATTAGCCATTATTTAGCTGCATCGTCCGACATATTTGCTTTGTCTCCTACATGGTTTGTGGTAAACTTTGAGCAAAATTCCTATGGTTGTCATTTTCAAACGGCTGTCTTCTTGTCCATAAAGGCAATATTTTTTTCCTTGCATGACTAATCCAAAGTTACTCTGGGCCTCTCAGCCACTTGTCTGATTAATATTTCAGTGTTAGTTTTGATAAATGCTGTTGTCTTAACAGATTTGCTGAATGCCATTCACATGTTGGCATACATTTTTGGACAATTCTAGATTGAACAGTGCTACGTTCACATATTCAGAACTTTATCTTTGAGCCTTTTGTCCCCTTGCACTATATATTTAATCATTATTTTGTGTTGATGTTGCTCTATCGCATACTTTTGCAAAGGACTGTACAAGACAGCCCTCACTCCAAACTTTACAAAGCTTTATCAAATTATACCTTAAAAACATACAGCTAAAGCATATAACATGTTGGTGAACTCTCAAAAGACAAAAAGCCACTTTCACAAAACATCTCACGGCAGGATTAAGGTGCCTTTTTCGCGTCGCCTCGTGCTTTACGAAACGGCCGGTTTGGCGAGTGGACGTCAGCACGCCTCTGTTAGGCCCCTGACTCGCCAAGCGAGGAAGACACAGGCCCTAATCGGCTGACTTGTACAGAGGCAATCTGGCTTTGTGGGTTAAGAGAAGGATTAACAAGTGTAAACAAGTCTCAAAAATAATTACCGATGAGAAGAGTGAGAAGGTTAGGAACAGAATTTAAATTTGAAGTGTTTCCCAGCCAACAATAGGGTCGCTCCCCTGAGTTCGTCAGCCGTTATTGTTTTGAACAAAATGATTGGAGGAGACTTGTGTACTATATTTCTGTAGTATATATATACAGCAATTTAAATAAATGGGTCAATTGGGCTGGTATCTGAGAAGACTAACATTCGGCTCACGAAAGAGACACGGAGTCTGAAGATTTGCAATGTGCCAGTGCTTTATATTCACAGTGAAAGACAGAAATGATTATACATATTTACAAATTTAACAAGAAAAACAGACATCTAAATGGCCATATAAAAACAAATATGCGCAATACTAGGAAAGGAAAAAAAAACAAAATAAATAAACAAAACCAAAGTTAATTAATCCCACTGTTAACTAAACCCACACCATTCAGTCCTTTGACCCCAAACTGGGGTAAACAAATCCCAACACAAGTTAACTTTGGGTAAAGTGCTTGATGAGGTATAGGTCCAAGATGGGAAATCAGAGATCAGGATGAGACAGAAAGTGTTCTCAGGCTACAAAGAGCCTCCTACCATCCTGACAGGAGAGGGAGAATCTTCACACATACAAGTGTAATATTTTCTTATGGCTCTAGGCCTGGACATTTAGCTCGCCATCTCCTGGCCTGTATAAATAAACAGGACCAATAAACATTGAGATACAATTGAAACATTCTAATGTGTACACAATCTGACTAGCGCACTCTGCACCGTCATATTCAATAAATATCAAGTTCAGTATCAATCCAATCAATATGCAATTTAAGAAAATTAACCAAACATTAACATTCAAAACACTTCATTATTCAATCCAGTGTGGGTTCATTCAGTCCCACACAGCCAAGCATATTGCTAATCGCTACGTCAAAACAACACTCACCTGATCCGCCGTTTGTTCTACATATAACCACCATCTCTCCTGGCTGGTCTGGTGGTAATCAGCTCCTGTGGTGTCAATGTAGTTAGAAGATTTTTGTACAAAATAAAATAAGGCGAAGAATATAAAGAACAACGCTCGACAAACCTGTAGCTCTGCTCCCCTCAATGCATCCTAGTGTTCAAACTTCCTGCTCCAATTAATATAGCCAGCCGATAGGCTGCAGTACTACACGTGGCCTTGGAAACTGAGCAGTGATTGCCTGCTTCATAGTCTCGTGAGAGCAACACTATTATCAGGATTATCATGTGATTTGGTAAAGAGTTGGAGAAACCGGAGGAAATTAGTAAGTGAAAGCTAGAAATTCACACCCGGGTTACACTTGAGACAAATTTTATTTGTAATATAGCACCTCATGTCATCGCAGCATACTCTCAGCTTTATGAGACTTTTTATGAGTGTCCACTGGGAGTGCAGTGGTAGCTCATTTCTGTAGGTTTAGAGCGGAAATGTTTTGTGAAAGTGGCCGACAACTCTCACAGGACGGGTAAGAGGGTCATAGAGCTACATCTGACTTGTGTGACAAAGAAAATAAGATTGTCAACATCAAAGAAAGCATTGGAATGGAAATAGTAGAATCTAGAAGGTTGCTCAATGACAACCTGCGTAAATAGAGGCAATAAAAGCATTTCTCTTGGTTATTAAATGCGACAAGACAGCGAGCTAACTTGCAATTTGCTATACAAAGTGATTGACTTCATCAGCCTTATTCTCTGAACACCACAAGACTGCTACTGTAACACATGAGCAGCAAGCTGCAGCATGTTAGCTATCGGCATCGAATCTGAGAGGATTAGGAGAAGCTCCTGTTACCGAGATGTGTAGAAGGTTTGTGTAATTAGATGCAATCTTGTTTTCCACTGCTTGAAAACGGCATATGGGAAGGAAATGATTGTTTCAGGTATTAGTCAAATCCTCAGGTGTTGGAAAGAAGCCTAGGTGTTGTTAACAACAACAAAACAAAGAACTTAGTGTACACTTAATATACTGTCTGTGACAAGATCTAAGAAAAAAAAAAAAAAAAAGATTTGTTTTGGGCTTTGATCCTAATGTTCCTTTTTAGCTCTAACAAGGTTGGTCATTAATAAGCAACATTCTGTTCTGGTTATTTGTTTTAAATTAAAGAAAAACATCCATACAAACACACATGTGAATAACAGGGGTTTTTCTGTCTGAACCCAGGTACCAGAACAAGTATTCTTAAACATTTAAGTCTCTTTCCTGATGTCTTGTAATGACATTCACAGTGAAAGAGAGACTGTATAGGCTGCATAACTCCTCCTTTACACTGATTTCCATTTAGGCAAGAGGAGGAAACACTAAAGTGTTATATTCATGAACAAGGAGAAATGTTTTTCTGTGCATTTTGACAATATGCAGTTCTAGTACTCCAAAATTTCAGAGAAATTAAAATTATGCATGGCATGACAACTTGACTGATACCAAAGTTTCCAGATATGACAAAAAAAAAAAAAAAAAATCTATAACATGAACTCATTTTCTTTGAAAAAGAAAAGCAACAATTATTGACAAAGAAAATGTATGTAATTTAATGATAATTATACTTATGTGTTCTATACTAGTGGTTCTTTACTGGTCAAGGTTTGATCTCTTTTAATTGACAGTCAGCTTTTTTTTTTTTTACTAAGTTGCTTATTCAAGCAATATTCATGAGGTTGACAACAGCAAGAACAATCGGTAAACATTTTTGAACACACGATGTTGATGCAAAATACCTGAAAGAAAAAAGTGCAGCTACCATTCGGTTTTTTTTTAACTCAAGTTATACAGCTCTTGCTAAAAATCCAAGAGAATTTCAGTGCCACCTTCTATGCTGGGTGTCATCTTGGATTACAGGAAGTTACATTGTAAAGACTGAGACTTCTTGATCCCTTTAAAACTCAAACATATTTTAATTAATACCAACTAAATATAGCAGTAGTATCCAAGTAAACCTTTCTAGTGTGCACAGTGTCATCCTATTTCTGCCACGCTGCTTTTTATAGACTAACACTGGGGGGAAAGTAAAGCTGTTTTCTCAGACTTTTGGCTTGGGTATCAAGCCTACCACCTGTAAAACAGCAAACAACATCTTTAAGCAAACTGTTCTCCAAAAACATATAATCTGCGAGAGCAAGATACAAGTTGATTAAGTAGTGTAGCTGGATGTTTCACATCAGATGAATTTTTAGAAATAATAATAAAATCTTTCTGTTTGGACAAAATATCTGTTCCTGTCAAGAACAGATATTCAAAATCTCTATTGCTGATAACATTTTATTGCATTTTAAGCACATTTTAATGAAGTATTGCACAGATAATCAATATTGGCAAATGCAACTTTAATGTTTGACTGGCATTAGAGACTAAATAAATCCTGAGTGGCATATCAGTGGTAATTACACCCAAACAGCTGCTCATAAATGTATTAGATGTGATGTTCAAGTCCAGGTTTACTTTTGTTTTATTAAACTCACGCAGAAGGCCATCTCTGCTTTAAGTGTATCTGAACCTGTCTTTAGCATCTGAAAAACACACACCTGGCCCCCGCAAAATCCCGCTGACTCCTCATTAGGTCAACGCATTCACTACATCTTTTTGTCTCGCAAACAGTGGCGCGCACACACACACACACACACACACACACACACACACATGCAGACACACTGCGTGAGCCAAAAAAGTAAAGTAAAATTTTAAAGCCTTAAAGGTCAATAAAATCAGAAGTTGGAAAGCATTTTTTGGATTGATTTTACTATTGATTGAAAGTGGCTAGCACTTGACCTACACCTTTGCCTCGAATAAGGCCCAATTCTGGCTCTACCTACGATGTTGTCTTTTAAAAGCACAAGAGTAGGTTGGCTGCGGAGTGTAAGACTGAAAGCTGCCAGTAACTTGATTTTTTTCAAATGTGCTCAAAAAATAAAAAAAGCTGACAGATTGGAGTTTAATCACACTGCCAGACTGGAAGTGCAGAATAGCAAGAATGTGTGAAAAGAGCCCAGACTTGGCAATATATTCTACTGTGAAGCACACCAAGTATGCTGATTGTGAGGGGAAGAAAATCAAATTACAGTATGCAAATTAGATTAAAAGTATGTAATTTATTTAGAGTAAGGGAGCTGATGAATTAGCTTAAAGACGCATTTGTGCAACTGTTTACTGTTCTGAATTGAAAATTTCCAGGGATTTGTTCTATAACTAGTCCTTGCACAAGCTCTATTTGTTAGGATCCTCCATCAAAAACCTTTTGACAGTCATGTTTACACACACTCCATCCACAGATTTTGGACCAGATGGAGGACAGCTCCTCCTGGCACCCCGTCTTACAAACAATCCCTGAAATCCACAAACAGGACATGGAATCCAGTCTAATGAATTGCTGCTGCCAGTTGCATTTCGACACTGATGTGAGCTGTCTACCGAGTATGTGATTACACTACACCGAGCTGACACACACAGAGACTTTTCCACATAATGTTGGTCATACCTTTTATGATTTTCAGTTTAATTTAAAAAGCCTAGATTGAGGGTTATGATTTTCCAGTTAATCTGTAAACTTGTGTAAATGTCCTTCCCAAATGATTTCTACAGTACATAAATGATGAGGCCAACTTAGATTTGATTTCATACTTTGCTTCAAATCCACCTTTTTTTTTTCACACATTGCCTATACTTTGGTCCTTACACCCCACTACACTTATGTATTCCGATACACTGGCATGTATTTGACATATCTGGATATGCTGCCTTAGGTAAATAACACTCTTGCGGTGTCAAAATGTCAGATGTCCAGAATACCAAGTAAGATCACCTGAACATAAATATGTTATGAAGAAGCTCCGACTACAGTGATGAAGATTTTCTCACCTTGACATGTCAAAAAGTTAAGAGTGTCTCCATTTGGTGGCATTTAAGCATATTTTCATTACTTGGAAGTGAACTTTTCATTTGCAGATGATTAGGAGATCAAAATCTACAGAAAATAAAATATATATATATATATTGGTAAAAATGACCCAGTCCTGCAAAAGTTAGAGAAGTGTGTTTTTTTCCCCATTGTGTCCTATATGCATGTAGAGTCACAAAAAAGCAGCAAACACAACATATATATTGTTATAATCTGGACAGGTGATGATGATAGATTGATAGGATATTGTTTTTATCATTAACATTCAACGGAATCAACTTCAACAACAGAAAGATGCACAAACAAAGTATGTACTGGCTGTTTTATGATCATTTTTCATTTAAATATCATCATCTACTTGATCACTCTGCCTCATCTGCATTTGGGTCCAACTCCACCTCAACATAACATAAAAAGCGTGTTCACCTCTGCAGTGTGGATAAAAAAAGCATCTCCAGAGCAGAGTGGTACAAAATTCCCCCACAGCAACGTAAGTACTCTAATACAGCAGACATTTGATGGTTATTATCGAGGATGGAACAATCAGCTGTTGGGTTTAGCGACCAATTACTTTACAGATCTGAAAATATCAGTGTGGTACAAAAGCAAAAACACAGCAATATAGCCCACAAAAGTAATAAAAGTACAGCGTCGTTCTATACCCGTCATTCACTTGTCACAATAGAGATAAATGAAACATTACTAAGTTAAGACTGTAAAAGCACAGCCAGTTTAGAGCAGATGTGAAAAATTCGACCCAAACATGAAACATTTGTTTAAAACTATTTCAGGAGTAACTGAATTTTTTATTTTAAGGGAAGATTTTAGCTAAAAAAAAAAAAAACCCATCCTGATAACATGTGCTTTCAGAATAAACAATATATATGTTAAGATAAGAAAGTGTGAGAGCAGGTTTAGGTTTTGGAAAGTACCTGCAATCTGAAATAATTAATATTGTGTGTATTGCTAAGAGATCATTTCACAAGTCTTTTTTTTTTTTTTAGTTACAATAATCTTTAAATCCCTTTTTGACCATCGCAAAACGATATTCAGAGGCACTGATTTCTCAAATGGGATTGTTTTTATATGAAAAACCTAAAAGAAGCATGAAACTAAGGCACAATTGCCAGACTAGTACTAATCCTGCAAAAGAAAGACGAATCCTGGAGCATCAAAACACACATATCTCTGCAAAGTGCCTTGATTGGTAATTAAAATAGCTCAAGACAGGCAGCAGATTACAGAGCTGGCAGAGCTGCTGCTTTTAGACATTTGTGAAGACACTGGGGTATGATTGTGGATTTGCCACTAAGACTTCCCATCTGACTTTACAGATATTCTTCCAAATGTCCTTGATATCTCTCTCTCTCTTTCTCTCCAATTCCTTCCAGCTTCCCGTCTCTCTGTAGACGAGATATTTCTGTCACATGTCCTCATTAAATCATAGACCAGCTAGATTTTTTTTTTTATTTTGAGAAAATGCCTTCAAAGGAAACCTATGCACACAGAGACAGTGACAGGCACACACACTTTTGTTACTGAGCGCACACACTACCCACTCAGTGCACACAGAGGGTTTACTTAATCTCTTGTTAATGAAAAGAACATGGCAAAGTCCAGCCTATACAAATCCCCCGAGAAATTAATGTTATTTGAACAAAAAGCCGATTTAACAATCACACCGAATTTCCTCATCAATATCCCATAAAAGTCACTCTCATTATGACAAATGATTTTTGTTTGTGTACAAACTCAATAAAGCAGAACCGAGGATGAAACAACCTGCGTTTCCAGTTTGTCGAAAGTCCAATAAAAACACCACGAATGTCTTTTCCTCGAGATCATCAACAGTAATTATGTATGATTAACCGCCGCGAAACTCAGACAGGCGCTGAGAGGAGGCTTATGGATGGGGAACGGAGTCGGAGCAACAGATGGGCCATGTTGTCAGGACAAATGGTCCAATTCCTCAGCAGTGTTAACAAATTCGATGGTGCTGGAGCAAGATGGTGGTCGTTAGAATCAGATTGACTGGTGGAGATGGGCGAAGGGCAGGGCAAGTGCTCTGTATGAAACTCGCATTCAGAAATCTGGATGTATGTGCCGATTTCTCCATGTAGTGTTGAAGTTTAATTTTCTCAGATTAAAGAGCAGCAGATTTGATCCTTTCCACTGTATTTATTAAGTTTCAGCGCAGTCACATTGAACCAGGACCAGAAAGTCACAAAGACTTTCTTGGTGATGAAAACTTTGGATGTTTAAATCTGGGGTCAGATTAAAACTAGAAATGCAGCATAATATTAGCTGGTAACCAAAATTAAATCATTTGTAGCATGGTTGAGTAGAGGCACGCAGGTCAGAATTGTAAAAATTTAAATAAGTTTCCGATGAACACGCACCATATTTAAGTGCTACCAGGTTACCCTAGCAAAAAGATTTTACTCCAAGATGTATCAATGTTGCCCACAAGCCATCTCTGATTTAAAATGTTACATGTTTAGACTGTTCAAAACTGATCAAAATCATTCCAAACCAAACACAAGATCAGTTTTAATAACCTTTTAGATTTTTATTCCTAATCTTCATGATAGCTTTGAATAAAATAAAACATTTGTCTGTTTTCTTTTTGTTAAATTAGCTTTACTGACGTTTTTGCACGTCAAAAGCACGTTTCACGCAAGAACCTCCACTGGTCCAAATTACAATAAGTTATGAGTGAACATGCACAAAGTATCAATAAATTGATATTTGGTGGGCACTTAGTAATTTATTTGTCATATAATTTAGATATGTGATCCAAGATATTGTTTTCTATTTTTATTTGTACTGACATGCGTCATATAGCCAAAATAGGAGAAGTACAGCAAATCCGCTCACAAACCAAAAATGTTTACATTTTTATATCTTGTAAATCATCTTAATCACAAAGGCTGACGAATAAAACTTATCGTGCACTAATTTTAAAGGCCTTTCTTGGAAAAACTTGTAAACATGCACATAAATCTTTTTTTTTTTTTTAACCCTTAACATTTTGACAGATGAAGCCTAAATTAAATTATTTTGAATGAAAAATACTAACTATGCAGTAGTATACATCTGAAGCCTCACAATATGCAATTCAAAGTAATGGTACAATATATCTCTGGAGACAATTTCAATTTACAAAAAAAAAAAAAAACAAAAAAAAAAACAAAAAAGCAAGAAAAAAAACATTTTTTTTAGTTCACACTTTAAAAAATTTACTTAGTTGATATAAAAAACTATTTTAATGTGGATCTGTTGTTGAGCATGACATGACCAAAACATTAAATAAAAAACAAAAAAAGAGGAAAACAGATTGTGTGTGAAATAGAAAATGTAAAACATGGAATCATTTTGAAAAGTGGAAGGTAAACAAGCAGAGAAAAACAAAACAGAAGGACAAAAAAAAAAACAACATAAAAATGAAAATAAGAGTCAATGTGTCACAATGTTTATTTCTGGAAAAACAAACGTTAGAAGAGAGCCTAGCAAAGTCTGGCTAACCTTCTGCTGCTCCCTCTCCTCCCTCCTCCCCGCCCCACCGCGTTCCCACCAAGGAGAATAAAATGCTTAAATCTCATCTGTGGGATGACCTTGACTGGCTGGGAGCTGAATTAAATTTCTGCGAAGAAGAGCGAGGTATTCAAGTGGCAAGAGTGAAAAGGATCATGTAAGGCATGATTGGAAAATTCAAAGCATCACTCGAAGGGCGCCGATACATAACGGATCACAACCGCCTTGACTGACGGCACCACAGCAAATGTCACTCCTTATCTCTCAGGGTAATTCTACTGGATGCTTTATTGCATTTGCCGTATGCATGAAAAATAACAAGAAACTTAAAAAGGATCCAAATCAAAAACACTGGGCATTAAATCTTGGTATAATGTCACAGCTCTTATAGAATGTCAGTATTGAGAGACTTTTTTTGTTCTTTTTTTAATATAATTTATCTGCAATGCAAATGTTGAGGTTACTGAGATGATGATTTACGGAAGACAGTTTCTGGGCCCCGAGTTATCTCCATCAATAACCCGACTCTTACAAGATAAAGCTTTCCTATATTTAATAAATTATATTTCTATTGAATTATACTCTTCTACACCTGCTGTTTTGCTGAACAAGTGGGAAAAAAAAAACACCCGTGCCCCACTGATAGAAGTACCGTACTTCTTTTGTGTGCATGTGTGGGGAGGATTTATTTAAAGTCTGTCTGTCAGCACATGAGCAGAACTGCCTACACTTTTCCTTTGAGGATGCCACATATAGCATTAAGTATTTTAGACTGTAGATAAATGGTGAAGCAATCATATTTTATATATTACATTCTTTACGTCTTGCTGTATTTCATTCTTTTTGTCTTTCAGTCAGTTATTCTGAGATTATTCATGCCTCTGATTCCCAAAGTCGTCATGCTTTACAGCTTATGAAAGCCTTCAATCATCATTAGGGTAGTGTGTGGGAAATATTAGGAAGCTGGAGAACATTTTTGTCCTCACAGTGAAAAGTTTTGAAGCAGGAACAAAAAAAGGGGGGCAATTGTAAGGATTAATGTGAAATTAACTAGGAGAAATTATAATGACTAAATTACTTGGTCGGAGTATTTCTAGAGCTGGAGCTCTTGTGGAGAGTTCCCAGAATGCAGTGGTCAGTATCTATTAAATGGGCTCAAAAAGGAACAACTATTAACCAGCAACTGAGCTATGATCATAAGTTCAACGATTCCTGCGACGTCAGGCCTGGTGCGATCCGAGCCGACAGAAAACCTATTGTAGCTCAAATTGCTAAAGCATCCTAATGCAGGTTCTGATATAAAAATGACAGACTACACACTGCGTCGAGGTTTGTTGCAAATGGGGCTTCATAGCCTCAGACTAATTAAGTTGGAAATGAAATTCTCTAATGGCCAACAGAAATTGTCTATAGATTGTGTGTGAAAGCAGGCTGCAGACGGGGCGGAACGGGGAAACCTCATCAAGTTCCTGGGAGGATGGGGACGTCTGCAGCCAGAAGGTTACAGAGATCCCAAAAAAAAAAAAAAAAAAAAAAAACTACAGAACCGTCGAGCCAACACAGAGTCGAAAAACAGCGCGGGCCACAGGGTGGGAAAAAGGCCAAAACCCAGAGGGTCCACCGTACATGGTTAATTATACGTTTTTAAATTGATATAAAAACATATTCATTATCTAGACGCATAAAAAAGAAAGGGGGAAGCCGAATTCAAATACAGTAAATGTGTTATCAAGCTTTATGGACAGTAAATGTCTTTTCTCCTGAAAGCACAACACGATGTGTGCAGAAGTGGGAGAGGAAAACAATGCCTACTCTGTAGATGGATACTTGTTCTCATCTTCTATATATTGTGCACCAAAAATGTTTTACACATTGCAATTTGTCTGTGCAATACGTATGCACAGACAAATGTATTGCAGTGTAAGTGAGATGGTTCAGAGAAGCAAAGAGGTGGCTCAAAGTACTGCTGCTGTAGATTAACATTATGTAAGCTACAGTCACATTAAAATTTCATTATGTTCCTGACACTAGAAATGTATGAAGGTAATAATCCTAATTCTTCTCCAACAGACTAGCTGTGATCTCGATGGTACAGAAGTCAGTAGGCACTGGGCTAGAAAAATGTCCCTCATTTTTGTGGTTTGTGCTGCAAAAACAATTATTTTTTGTCGTATAAGATTTTTGACTGAGGAAGCTTAATGAAGGACTTTATGAACAGATTTATGTTTGGTGCAAAACTAGAAAGTACAGATTCATCCGATGACTGAGAATACTACTGAAGAGTCTACTCACCAAGTGAAAAACATTATACAGATTAATCAAAGACTGATTTTTTAACACTTTTATTTCTCTTAGTCATTATGATTTTCTGCTAACAGCTAAATGAAAACATTTAAAATAGAATATTAGATCAATAAAAAAAATACTTTTAAAACGTGGGCTTAAAAAAGTAAGTTTAATACCAGCTGGAAGTTTGTTATTTTCAAAAGGTACTTTTAATCTAAGAAAACAAAACTCATCTGGGCATATATTCTGATTTATCGAATATGACTAAATCCAAGAATTTGTTTTCAGAATTGCTGTTTACATTTTATTTAAAAAGTACAAGATCCAAAAAAGAAAAAAAAAAAACATTCTCAATGATAAACTAAGAATAATAAGTCATATCAATGAAATGGAAAATGGCGTTTTTTTTATAATTTAATCTTAGGGGGCAACGACAAAACACAACGTTAAAAAAAGAAGGCTGAGCTTGGGGCTACAAATAACAACCGGCCTCTGATTTCGTCTCCCAAAAACGCTGTTTTTCTAGGTTAACTAAAAATGCCTCCTTCTTCTTTGGATGTAATTCAATTTTAATCCGATGTTCCAATCAAGTCTCCAAATATAAAAATACCAAAAACAAAAAACAAACTCTAAGAAACAGAGGCCTGTGTGGATGTAGCCCTGTGCGCCATCCGTTCCCAAATTAAACTCTACGTGCGTGGTATTATCTTTATCTCGAAGAGCTGTAATTGCAGGTGCAGGGAAAAATCTGTGAAGAATGTAAATGAATTGCTGTTTCTCCGACTTCACACTGGCTCTCACGCCGTTGTTATTAGCTTCTGCAGCTGTTAATTAATTGACGGAGCATCCTGCTGGCATGCAGGTTGACGCTTTCTGTTAGGCTGACTGCGTTTTTAATCAGGACTAATTATCCATGTGTGTGTTTGGGTTGTTTAATGGTTAAACATCAGGATAGGTTAGTCTATGAACAGGTCCAGAATAGTGCACCCATGCCTAAGCATTGGTGTGACACAGGAAAGTATTATACAATTTGGAAGTGGATAATAAAAGGATATGTTGTTTTTGAAATGTTCTACAAAAAAAGAAAGGATGGAAAGATTTGTATTCAGGGCTGCATGGAGTTGCAGCTGCTGGCTTCGATTCTTTGCAACAAGAGGATCCTGGCTTTAAATCCTGGCCTAAGGTCTGCATGAGTTTTCCATCTCTTTCCCATGCACATGTGGGTTCTTCTCTGGGTACTCCAGCTTCCTAACACAGGCTAAAAATATGACTTCTAGCTGAATTAGTCTCTCCAAATTGCCCTTAGGCATATGTGTGTGTGTACATTGTTGTTTGTCCTGCATGTCGCTGTGATGACATGTGATAGACTGTCAAACTGTTCGTGCTGCGCTCCGTGTCTTGTCCTATAACCGCTGCAGATAAACAGCAGCATCACTTATCCGTGAGAGGATTAGCGACTTTAGACACTGGACGGACGGATTTGTGCTCCCATTCCTGAGTCAATACTTTAGAAAACTGCTTTTTTTCCTGCAACGACTGTACTACGTTTATGGGATCTGGGGGTATCTCTCCTGTTGTTGCGCTTCTACAGAAGTCTCAAAATAACTTAAGCTCAGCCGCACTGGGTCGGGTTTAGGGAAATTGACAAGCACTTTAAACCGGTTTTGTATGTTGTTTAAAATAATTTTGTCAATAAAATCTTGTAGAATTTCTTTGTGGATTACTTGTTTTTGTTCATTTAACTGACTTGCTACATTTCCAACTTATTTCCTTTCAAACATACCTTGGAATATGATTTAGTGGTTTGCATTGTCCAAACTTAATTACCTAGAAAAAACAATAACAAACAAACAAACAAAAAAAAAACGCAGTCCAAAGTCTTTTTGAAGCTAAACCAAAGTGAACAGCGGTCTCTCTGTAGATGTGCCTGGTAGAACTACACCTTGAAAAGATTTGATGCTACTATTGATTCTGCAAAGTAATGATCAACAGAGGATGAATAGAAATGCAACACATTCTCCTTCTTTAAATAAAAATTTAATAAAAATTGTCCTCAAACTTTAAAATTATGCACCACTTTCTGTTGTTCTACCTCATGAAAATGAACATTACAAAATGTGGAAAAATCAAATTTTTTCTAGGTAATGCAGGTAGACGATACAATTTGATAAGTGACATCACTTGGTTGCTGCAACGTTGTACAGTTTGTAGTTTGGTCAGATTTTGCTTTTCCTAATAAAAATTTCTATTAAAATATTAATGTTCTTTTGTGATCATTTCACAATGTTAACATACACACCATACATCAAATTGTAAATTGTGATGTAAAGCCTATTTTGTAAATTCTAAAAGTAAAAACAATCAAAAGAACACTTTGCATTTTCTACTTTCATGTACTGCTGTTGCAAATGAACAACACTATTCTTGGTTCTACTTTTCTTGGTGTCTGATAACCAGCGTTTCCTGGAACAGCGTTCAAACAATCTGTTTCTCATCTTCGCCTTCGAGTTAAGCTGCTGGTGCAGTTCCCCTTCGTTAAACCTGATGAGATTTCTCTCTGTCATTTTGCAGCAGAATCACACGAGGAGGCAAACACACTTTTTTGTATTCCAAATAGGCACATGGGCCAAAAAACAAAAAGACTTTTGAATCTAAATGGGTAACTAAATGCGCTAGAAAGGCTTTTTATTTTATTTTATTTTAAAACAGCCATCAAAGCGGATACACATTTCAGGACAGAATTTTCTGAGTTAGCAGACATCTGCTGCATGTCTGTCTGTAATTGTCTAGTGGCTGAACAAGCAGAGGACATTTATCACCCTGTCTTCTCTTCAGGCAGACAGATGACATCTCCTCCAACACCTTCACCCACACCTCCCTGGATCTTCTCTGTTGCCTTCGTATAACAGCTTCTCTTGTGTTCACCTGCTCTCCACAGCTCCTTCGCTGTTGGTTCTCCTTCGTGTCACACCCATTTCCCGCTATTTATAATCTGCTCTCCTCAGCTCTTTTTCTGCAGGTCTCTCCAGTCTTTTGTTCCCCCCCCCCTATTGGAAGTCTCCTTTCCGTTAGTTTCTTCCCAGCTCTCCAACAATCACCTAACCACTTTCTGTTTTGCCCCTTCCCACGTTTCGCTGCAGCTTCAAGCCTTAACAAGCTATTTATCCAACTGAGTTTCGTTGACTTTTTAGGGGGATCTCACGACAAAAACTGTTATCTAAATTTATAAATCAAAGCTAATAATCTGCTTACTAGGAAAACTTATTGTGCTATTTTTTTCTGTAGCTCATTACTTCACTGGCAGATAGCAGAAATAAACTAATTAGCAACATTAAAGGTGGTAAAAAAAAAAAAAAAAGCATTTCCACAGAATAAATTTGAATAAATTCACAAAGCCAAAAAGTACACACAAATACCTTAAAATATATTAAATGTTGACTTTTTAAAACACACAATCTATTATTGTTTAAAACTTTTGTGACACTAATTAAATGTATTAGTGTAGTAACTTGTCTTAGTTCTGTTTTCCCTGATTGCTTTTCACAGTTGACACAAGAGACACACAACTCATTTTACTAGCCCAGCAGGAAGTCCTGCAACCCCATTACACACAACAAATGTGTTTTCATCATTTAAGAAAGGTAGTTTGAGCAAGGAACTCTTTAAATGTAATAAAAAAAGAGTTATATTTCACTTTTATTGGTAGAAAGGAGGAACATTTTAGTGAAGTTTGTGACAAAAAACAAAGTATGGTTGCCACTCTTCAGCCTTTCCTTCATTACTGAGGTACTGGTGTTATTTCACAGTTTGGCGACTCCCTGCTTCATTTATCACTAAGGATGTTTCTAAATGTTTCTGTTTGAAGCAGTGTGTGAATCTACTCCTAAACCCAGATTATATAGGGTGTGATGTTGCAGTGTATATTTTTATTTTCTTTTTTGCTGTATGATATCTAGGGGCAATGCTGATTTTCTGATCGTGCAATGCAGGGATGAATTTAGGTCACAGAACGTGAAGAATATGAATTAGTTTTGCTTGTACAAGACCTAAATATATAAATATCAGGAGGGATGAGAGTTCCCCACCTTGTTCTCCTTCGCTGTGCCTCTAAGGTGTCCAACAATTTCAAACAGCTGAGTTTTTGTCTAAGTCACATTAAAATATCAATCTCAGGTGAGCACAGCTACAGTATATTGTTACAACAATTCAGAAAATTACGAAGTTTGCCTTTTTTGGAAAAAAAAAAAAAAAGTCACTATTAGAAAATAGTCCAATGCAGAACCATGTACAACAAGCAATCAATAATACCCATCCATCTATTTTTTAAACCTACTTAATTTTGTTCACACTCACAGCACTGCTGAGGGTCATTCTGAGGCCGAGGGACGGAGCGCAGCCCAAGTTGTCGATACATGACAGGGTCAAAAATATTTCAGCTTCAACGTTCCCTTAATGTCTTTTACCCCTTAAAAACAAATTAAAGCAAAATTACTATAAAAGGAGACTTTTTTTTTGGCCAAGGGATATTAAGATAACATATTAGCATCTCAATAAAGACTGTAATTATAGAAAAAAATATGAGGGTTTTGCCCCAATGTATAGGAATTATAATTGGCATAAAAGTGTGAGGTTTCAGCCAGTTTCTGGGCCTGAATACGTAGAATATTTATGTCAGACTTTATAAGCTAAGGCTACTGGCTGGCTGGATGACATTACACCAGGACATGTTTTACATTTTATAACTCTTTTTTTTCGTGCTTTATTTGGAAACGCCTCCTATAGAGCAACCAGCAAACAGAAATAGGAGATTTATGAAAAACATATTAGACACTATTGCAAAAGAGATCCATAAATAAAAAAAAAGAGCTTCAATCAGGATTTTTGTCCATTGTAGCAATGCAGTTATGTTAGCAGAATTAGAAAATCTAATATTGGGTGTACTTATTAATTTGCAGATTTCTGTTAAACGTGGGACACAATTAAAATTGATTCTTTATGCAGATTTTTTCCTGTTTTTTTCCAATTCTTCCACATTAAAAAATTCTGAAAAGCTTCAACTGGAATCCTTTTACAACCTTAAATTGTTACGTGTAAGCATTTCTGTTCACAAAAGTCTGAATGACCACAAATCAATAGTTTCATGAGGTGAAAATCCTCGTTCAAGGCTGCTGACAAACATTTAATTTAAGCTCTCACATTGGACTGTGATTTCTGCTTAAAAAATGAAACAACTAAATTAAAAAGAACAGTCCAAGTAAACAGAAAAAGAGGTAGACACATTCATTTTTTAGTTTCAGGTAGAGATGGGCTGGCATGCGGTTTTGTATTGATTTAGAAAAAGTTAATATGAGTGGCAATCCTTTAGTTTCCCAATAGAGGTCTGTTCTCATCTCAGAAATATTTTCAATCAGCAACATTTGTCTTCCTTATAAACCCAGAAAAAAGTGTGAGAGTCTTCTTCCAGCCACGAGTGGGGGGGAGGAGTTGCTGCCATGCTTTACGCTCCGTACAAGCAGAGTGCTATAAAATCGACACATTCTTTATTTTCGCATTTCTCTCGACAGTTTTGCAATTAACGTATTTATACTCTAAACGCACTAAACCAAAGGCAACCGTGGTGAAATATTTATAACCGAGCGCGCCGTCAGGAATTAAGGGCGTAATTCACCGCTGCACCTCGGCAGGGCGGGCGGCGTTTATTCCGAGGTGTTGGAGTTGCGCGTGAAGGTTCCTCGCAGGTCAGGACCGCCACCGTATAATTTCTGCCACGTCTTTTTCAGCTCATCTTCAACACGTTCCCCTTCTTTTCTGTGCTGCTCTCCCTTTTCCTGAAGCGAAACTTTGTTGAGTGCTTAGCATTAAAGTGACAGGCCCTAATAGAATAAATAAGGCGTCTATTTTTACCTGGCTTCTGGCAGGATGATTGTTACGCCGCACACCGGCATGCAAAGCTGTACAGGAGGTTGGTTAAGAGCTGACACCTGGCTCAGCGGGGAAGGGCACTGAGGGGGCGGAAGGAGGCCATGCTGATTTAGTTAATATAAGTAGCAGAGCACAACAACAAAACTGGGAGCTTCGACTCCGAGAGGCATTGCTGACTGCTCTGTTTCCTTCAAACTTTTTTTTTGCTTGTTGAACAATGCGTATCAGCGTTGTTTTCTTTTCTTTTCTCTGACATTTAACAATTAGGCGAGCTTTATAATGTCGCTTTCTGCTCGCGAGTAATGTTCCAGTTTTAACTCCGCCTGGAGAGTTCTGACATATCTCCAAAGCATTTGGAGCTGCTCTGAGGCGAGCGTGGTCCCCGCAAATGTTCAACGACAAGCCACTCGGTAAGCGTGAGAAGAGCCAAAGTAAATTAGGCTAATCGTATTCACATCCAAAGAGTTTGGAAAACTGAGCTGCGCTATTAAGTGGTATTTTTGAGAAGTCTGGAGACATTTCTTGGTAGACGTTTATCTACCCACACAGCCCTTAATGACTTTTCTCTATTTTACAAGTGAGAAAATTACCCTTTCAAAACTTTAAGTACTATGTCTTTTATCACCCTGTTGCTTATTTGCCTTTATTTTCAATAGTGTAGGAAGACGCAATTAAAAAAGGCAAAAATCTGACTTTTATTTCACATACTCACAGCAGTTAAACATTAAATTAAATATTTATACTTTGGAAGAGAAAAGAAATACGTAGAAGTTGTACATCTGTATATGTACATCAGTTGTTCCATGTCTACAGTGGCCCATAGCTGAGTATTTTTTTTTAAGCCCTGTTTCTAAAGAAAAAAAAACAAAACAAAACAGAAATCCACATATTTAACAGACGTAAAACTTTGTCTACGTAATTGTGCTTGACGTAGTGGGGAACAGCGCTCCCCTCCCAAACACAAAATGGTTCGGCTGTTGCCACGACTTCTGACTTTAAGTTCATTGAACAGCTCTAGTAAAGTATAAAACGCTCCGTGAGCTGCAGGCAGAAAGAGGAAAACATGCAGCCTCAATCCGTCCCTCCGCTCTGGATCAGGCAGCGGCTCCATCACGTTGATATAAACAAACAGTATCAGGTCTGTCACCTGAGGAGCATCCCTCAAACCGCAGGTACAGCCTACCTCTGGTCCGCGCTCCCATCCACTGTCACCTACAGCGGCTGTTCTGTTGTCTCTCCTATCCTATCTGTGCCCTCTGCTGCAATAGAGCTAGCAGAATTTGCACTTTCTGTCAGGCACGTGTGTATTTGGGATCGGAAGTTATAATTAGACCAGATCTGACAGGAAACTTTTGGGAGCCTGGGAAACAATGTTGGCTGCTCCGTTTCGTAAGTTGCTCTGGATTGACATTCGTAGCAGGCGAGTTCTGTGATCAGCACCTGTGGCTGGAGGTGAACAGAGGTGAATGAAATGAATATCCCGCTGCAGAGTCTCAACTGCTGAAACGGGAATCGGCCTACGGCATTAGGAGCTCAAATCCAAACACGTCACTCAAGCAGAAGCCTAAAATATCAATGATTTGGACTGCAGCACGTAAAGCCACAACTACCATAATTCAATCATTTAAAAAGTCCCAAAACTTATTTTTAATAAAGCTGTAAGTTAAACTACTTACTAACTTTAGTGAAACACAGCAATCATTTACATTATTTCAGGTTCTTGTTCTGTAGCACAGGAATGAAGAAAATAGTTTAATTTATTTTTTTAAAATACATTATGTTTTCCTGTTTTGTTGATCATGCTGCCTGACATTAAATGGTGTATAAGACAATCAGAACAACAACCCGGAACTGTAACTCCGGGTCGTCAGAAGACGAGGCCGGGTTTTGATGGGAACATCGTGGTCTCCGAAAGAACCAGAGAGCTTTCCCATCAGATTACAATAACCGGACCTCCAAACAGGAGCTGCCTGCGACAGAAACAACTTTCACATCATGTGCAGTTTCTCAATGTAATAAATTGTCAAAACATGTAGGGAGCAGCAGCGGCTTTCATGCTATTCCTGTCTGATCTCTGGCGTGGTAATTGAGGTCATGTGTCTGACAATAGGAAACTTACATCAAACCCCAGAGCAAAGAACAAAGTGCTATTAATCACCAGGACAAGGCATCATGACCAAAAGTAGACGAGGACACACACACACACACACACACATGCGCACGCAATCGCACACACACACACACGCGCGTGCACACACACACACACGCACACACACACACACACTGCCTGACCGTGGTTAATGAGCTATGGCTGTGTCTACACAAACATGACTTCTACAGGAATTTTAGTGTGTGATTTTCTGACTCATTAGGAAACAACAGATTAAAATCTTTATTTAAATTTACAGAATACAGTTTATTTTTTTTTATTTATTTTTTTTTTTTGTTTGTTTTTTGGCCCCTCACCAACCAATAATGATTCTCGCAAACGTCACTTTAAACCATGAATTTAAAATGATTAAATTGAGGTTGACAACCTCAGGTCAAACACATGCATGGTTCAAAGTTGGGAAATCCTCTTTTTCTCGTTATGTTGAAACACAAAAATCGACACGCAGGGCCCACTCCAAAAAGGGACGGGTCACGTCGGTGACCCAATCAGAAAAGAATCAGATGAAGATCAGCCTGGCTTCCTCCTGAATATGGAGGCAAGAAGCCGCAGTCAGGCACATCTTGTATTTGGAGCAAAGGCTGGGGACATGGATCATCAAACTCTCCTGTGAGCTCATTACTCCCTGCAAAAGGGCAAGATATTTCCAAGATGCCGAGAAGAGATTAAGAAAGATGACTCTGATTTCAAGTTTTTGCCAATGGAATCAATTT
Source organism: Poecilia latipinna (assembly GCF_001443285.1). Taxonomy (NCBI): domain Eukaryota; kingdom Metazoa; phylum Chordata; class Actinopteri; order Cyprinodontiformes; family Poeciliidae; genus Poecilia; species Poecilia latipinna. The sequence continues at coordinate 225,783 of NW_015113129.1, read as the reverse complement.
TGTTTTCCTCAAAACAGACGGTTCTGAGCCAAGCTGAAACATTTATCCACTTTGATTAAGCCACTCCGCATCTTCACAGCTCAGCGTAATCGCTATGCTACCATTTGACAGGACAGAGGGGGATTCTTGATAGATTTCTGCCAAAAATCTTAGACGAGCAGACGCGCAGTATCGCACGGACAAAATCCGATGTTTTTCATGTTCTTTTAACATTTGACCAACTAAATACAAAAGATTAAAAACATTTTTTTTTTGTTTATTCCTTTTTTAAAACCTGTTTCAGTTAGCAGGGCGAGAGCATCTACTTTTAACCTACCTCAATTCGAAAGGCATTGATTCTCTAAAGAAAACAGTCCTGTAAATAAATTGCTAGAAACCAAGGAGTGCATGTTTTTCAGCTTGTGTTTTCTCCTCCACCCACACGTCACAATTCAAATGTCCTAGACAAGTGCATTCTATACAAAACCCAGATTTGAATATGCTCCTTTTATTTTGAAGGAAACTGTGGCCGTTCCTCTGTTTGGGTAGCGACTTCAGCACCTTTGTGTGTCACAGTTTCGTTCGTGCTACAGAGGGATTTACAAAGAATGTTTCAACAACGCTTCAACTTCTGTCTAAGCGCTGCATAATGTCATAAACGTAAGACAGGCAGGCACATTATTAATGCTGCAAATGACCTTCTGAAAGGCTACATTTGTTATTTCCAGTTCTGAATTCACACTTTGATGCCAGTAATTGTTTAGCCTGGTGAATTGAGCCTCCCTTAGGCGATAGTGTTGTCTATGTCAAAAGGAGAATTGAACATGATTATTTTTAATCCTATGTCCAATCATTAATCCCATCATTAATGGTGCTAATCTGTTTAGAAGAATATTAATTCCTGAAGTCAAAGGTAAAGTGTCTCTGTTTGTGTAGAACAGACAGCTTGTTGGCAGAGATTACGTCTCCTTCTTTTGACAATTTTTTTTTTCCCCGGAAAAAAATAATTACTTACAGTAAGATTTTATGAGGTTTAGTTGTCAGTATTGTATGTTCAACCTTATTGTTCAACTGAAATGGCTGACATGTCCTCACAGTACAAGGAAAGCTAAGACATCGATTCTTTGATTGCTTGATTGGGGAAAACTTCAAACCCTTTAGCGCCCTTTAGTTTGGCTTCTTCAGTTGTAATAATGCAGAATTTACCTCAAAGCAACACTGATAAGTGACCACGTTGTGGCATGGCTGTTGTGTGCCGCAAACTGTATCTAGAGTAGACAGCACGCCACAAAAACATGTTTTGATCATGTCAGATAAAAGAAGTGCTGACAGGCTTGGAGCTGTCGCCTACTGAACGTAGATAAATCGTTACGTTAAACGAGACGCAGCTAACAGAACTTCAAGCATTACAGTAGACAAGAAATGTGGACTCTGATGATTAAAGATAAGTTGTTTGCTTGGCTACGAAGAGTGATCAAGACAAGAGGGTTTTTTTTTGTTTGGTTTGTCTTTTTAATCTAAAATAGTTGATGTATAAAAAAACTTAAATACACTGTTTGGTAGTAAAAGTTTTATGTCATTCAGAAAAGTTGTTCAGTCACACATACGGTGAATATTGAAAAGAGTTCTAGAGGTAATATGGGAGCGAAAACCTCAGTTACCCAAAGGAGCCAAGAGTTTTCAGTAGGTGTAGGATAGTTTCGGATATTTTCAGATGAAAATATCATGCAACATACATGATCAACTCCTCTTTTAATCACAAAACAGAAGCTCCGCACTAGGTCTTCTATTCTTTTTAAATCAAATACCAACACAAACTTCATTGTCCTACCTTTGCTGATGTCCTGGTACTCCAGCCACAGCTGTCTCTGGACTTGTTTGTTGGGGTACCAGATGGTGCAGGACTCCTGGAAGCCATAAACGGCCTCCTGCACGTAGTGGTTCCCAAACTCCCTCAGGATGGAGACAAAGTCGCTCCGCTGCGTCGCCCCGTCTAGAGAATGGATGGCAGAGCTGAAAGCTGGAAGGATGGAAAGCAGATGTTCAGCAGTGGTTAATATAGTCACATTTATAGTTGGTTTGTAGTTATTGGAAATGTAGAACCAGGTCAGATTTTGTATTTTGAAATACTGATTAGAATTTCTAAACCTTCTTTTTTAATAATGGTAGATATTACAGGCTAAATAATTATTTAACTTTAATAGGATACAGTAAAACACAAAAATATGAAATAAAACATCTTGCCACAGATAGTTGGCAACTATCTCGCCAAATATCTGTGCCAGAATTTCCACCAAGGTTATATGCAAAAGCCTCAGGGCTTTGGGGCTAAACAGTCGAGTAGAAAGCCAAAAAAGTCACCTGTCCTGATTGAGAAAATATATTGCAGCTAAATTAACAGTATTTACATCATTCTGACTTACTATGATAAAGCTAACAGAGCTATGACATCGGCATTTAGGTCATCGAGGAACTAATCGCCGATGATACTTGAAGAACACCACTAAGCCCATGAAACAGATCTATCAAAGACTGCACTTAAACCAACACACCCATCTATCAGCTCAGACTGTGATATGCAAAATGACAAACAGCGGAGCCCTGCAGTGGACAGTGAGGGAACCTAAGGAGGTCACTGGCTTTTCTCTGCACTCTGTCCAGGATTTGTTTCAGAGCCACAGCAGGACCAGGGCACTGAACATTGTCAGATATAACCTTTGACATTCGGTTTAACTTTTCATGCCGTCATCAGATCGTAGTGCAGCATGAAAAGCGGAAGCAAACTGCTCCGCAGTCTGGTGCCAAAAGCTGTCCAAATACTCTATGTACTTTACTGCATCCATTTCATTTGCTGGATATATGTTGTGTTTTTACCTACCGGTACTTGTGTTTTATATCTTTTTAATGTTTTTTATTTTTTTATTTTTATTTTCTATGCAATGCGATGGACCAGCGACCTGTCCAGGGTCTGCCCTGCCTGTCGCCCAATGACCGATGGAGATGGACACCATGACCTTGCCAGGATATGTCGGTATGGACATCTTGCATGTTATTGTTTACAGCTGGAAATTTTGCACATGCGCACAACGCTGGAGGGCAAAAAGACTATTCTTTTACATACTAACCCTAGCTGCGTTGCTGCTGTAGAACAATTTTAACTAAATGAAACCTGGAGATGTGGGCATTATTAATTTAGTGCAGTGTACCAGAGCAAAGGGAACATAACACAGATTGAAGAACATTGAAGAACAACTCAAAACCACAGTTTCCTCGTCATAACAACTGACAACATCCAACACCAATAAAACACTTATTTAACACACAAAGGAAAAACGGAACACCCCATTTTTTTTTTTTTTTTATATCAAGTACGTTTTAATGTATTCTTTTGATGTCATTAGAGGAGAGCTGAATTTTCCCATTTAATCCAGTTTGTCTCAGTTCAGCAACTGCAAAGAGGTATTTATTATCAGAGCGGTGATGTGGAAGCTGATGTCAGGTGTTTGACACCAAGCGTCTTACATGGATTTAAGTGGACATCTGAGTCATCTGCTTACTATTCATGAACTCTTTCAACCACAGAGTGAGGATTATCCGCACTGTCCACTCACGGATATGGGCAAGCTTGGGTTCACATTTAGAAGAAGATGGAAAAATAAGTAAAATGTCATACATTTAAATCTGTTCAAAGCCGGAGCCGTTTCAGAAGCACTCTGTGTTCTAAAAAAAAAAATAAAAATCTATTTTATATATATATATTCCATTTAATCTCACACAGAATATATAAGCAAGTTTTTAACAGGATACTGGAACTTTAATTTGTGGCAAGATTTGTTTTTCACTTGAGTCGCATCATTCTTTTGTATTAGTTCTCTCCTGGGCTACAGCTAATAGCTAATGGCCATAAATAGCCCATAGTCTATTTTAGGACAGGTGTAGGATTTACTTTTAATGACCCTTATGAAGACTGAGGGTTCAGATATAAAAACTTTGCAAACTGTAATTTAAAATCTAATATGTTTTGTTTGAAAGAATAACACAAACTGAACACACAACATCCACAATAAATGCTGAGCAGCTGAAAAAAAACAACTTTAATTGTACGTCTTAAGTTAAAACATTTGGCAAGTTCATAATCAGCAGCTTCAGTTTCTCAAATTTAGTTTAGTTTCATCTGAATTAGATTTCCAAATGACTAAAAGCCATTTTAGCTCAAAACTTTTCAAGGTAAAGCATAAAAGTAATTTTGTTTTCTATGAAAAATGTTAGAATATAGAGGCAGATACTTTAGTTTGTTCTTATAAAATTAGATATAGCTTACAGATGGATGTTGAATATGTTGATTCCAAAAACCGTTTTTGAAGGAAAATAAAAAGAACTTTTTTTTTTTTTTTTTTAAAACTTAGTTAAAAAAAACTTTAATAAAATTAGATGACAATATTCATACATTTCAGATTTTTATCATTATTATTATCATAGCAAACCATTTCATCTGGGCTTTGAAGGCCATTTATAGTGCAAGTATGAAAGTTGATGTGAAGGCCTCTAAAAGTACAAGTGTTTATTCTTCAACCGTATAAAACTCAGGATCTTCATTTCCTCTTCCTCATCACCTTCCTCCACCTGTCCGCCCTCCAACGCACTTCTCTCCTCTTCACTGGCTCCAGTCCTCATCGCTCAGCAGTTCCAAGCTTTAAACGCCTTCATTGCTCCATATCTATTGTATCAATACATCTTTTAAAAATGTCTCTGGTCTCCTGGGAGTGCCTTGCATGTGGGTCAGAAAACTAACAAAAAATATGACATTAAAAGAAACTGATATTTTCTAACACAGAAGAGCCCTGTTTGGTAAAATATACTTATATATTCGAATGAGATACCGACTCATCAACTTGCACGTCTGTATCAGGTGCTAAAAGTTATCAAAATATTTGAGTTCCATTATGAATATGGATGTGGTTGATAAGCATCGACTAGTTTGTCATATCAATATGTACAAGTGCTTTAAAAAGTAACATCTTTTTAACTGCTAAAATTGTCTGTGGTACCATTTCTCTGGTTTACATAAATGCTTTTACTGATATGGATACAAAAGAGCCAGAGAGTTAGAAGATTATTTTGGTTGTGAATCACACAATGTTTCCACTCCCCCACCAGTGACTGCACTCTGCTGGACAACTGAATAAAAGGCTTCAGGCGGTTTATTCCTGCTTAAAGGAAAGATTTTGAATATTTCTGGGGTGAAATTTAAAGTTGCACCTCAGATCAATCTTATAAAGCTAACAGCAACTGGCAAACTACAAGCAGCACATATGTTAAGCTCTACCCAAGCAGATAGCCCGACTAATTAAACAGCAAACTTAAGCCTCTTATACGCTCCGTGTTGCTCTCCAGAGAACAGAATGGCAAAATAAGGATGACATTCTGAGCAGTAGAGACAGTAAGCACTAACTCTGCATAAGTTCAGAACAATATGGAATATAAAGGGTCAACAAAACATTCTAATTTTAACATTACTTCAGAAATAGTAGAAATATTTCATGTTTTTGCCACTTCAAATGAAAACATCTAAATCTTATTCTTGTTTTTCTCCCAATATGTTTCAAAAATTACCCTAGCGTAAAACAGTCTTGCTTTTCATACCACAAGAATCTACCTATACATGCATCAGGGCTAGAAACTACATTCTGACTTCTTCCTATAAAATCCCAAACCACTTTTTCCACAAACAAGAACTGAACACCATAACAATCTTCATCATAGTCATTCCTAAACGCCAGTTGGTTTGCGTCGCTTTATCCCTGCCCGCTGAAAACAGGATATCACATGTTGTAAGAGGTTCTTCTTCTTTGACTCGCTTAATCATGTCAGGTTGAAACCATGACGACGGTTTGAGGTCAGTAATCCTGACCTTACAGTGACCTAACCTTTCTAATCTCCCCCAACCAAACTGGACAATGGTGCAGCTCAGTGTCTCCTAACTCTGGGGCACCAGGGTTAGGAAGAGTGCCCTGCATGTTTTGCAGGGCTGCATGCTTTGGATGTTTGACTCCTTTGACATACTTTGCTACAGTTCTGGAAAAGCCTGTTAATCTGCCGTCAATAGAAATCAGGTGGGCTGAAGCAAGAAATCATCTGCTTTGGATGGGATGCAGGGAAACGTACCCTCAGGTCCAGGGTTGAGAAAAAAACAAAGCAAAACAAAACAAAACAAAAAAAAAAACAGGTTCAGCTACCAGACATATTGCCCAATATTGGACCTAGATTTTACTGTAGAAACAAAATGAGTAAAAAAATGTTTTAGAGAGTTTGAAAATGAGAGCAAAAGTAGGGTAAAGAACTGATTGATTTAGCTGGAATGTATATGAATTAATTGAAAAAAATAACTAATCGAGAAATGTGTGTTTTCACAAGCTAAGAGCGTGCTGTTATCTGATTAGAGACGAGTGAACTCAACGAGGGGGGAGGGACAAGGACATAAAGGGCTTGTGGAAACACGTTTCAAATGCTACATTGATCAGACTGTAACAGAACGTCCATATGCTCGGCGAAATTCTTGCTCAGCAAATATTGGAAAGCAAAACTGCAATAGCAGTTTATCATTCTGATTTTCAGGGGAAGCAGTATTAATATCTCACAGCTCACGCTTCACTCGCTCTAACTTCTCCTCCGAAATTAAATTAGGAGGCTGCTGAAGTGAGAGACAGAGAGCATAGTGAGGATGAGAGATGGGGGCTTTGCTATCAGATGTAAAAATCAGTAGGCTCGCCCCTCCAGTGCCTGTTGAAATATGATGAGCTAAAGTGGGAAATGGGACTTAAAAGAGGAAGAAAGGATGGAGGCTTTTGAGTCGCTTCTGAGGGAGGAGAAAATAGGAAGTGTGTCCTCAGCCAGACATCACAGACACTTTCAAACCAGAGCAACACCACTGGAAATGCATTAGAGGTGTCATGGCTGTATTTATAGAGGAGTGGCTGCACTCATCAGGTGAGAAACTATTTATGAGGGATTTCAGAAAAAATGCATTAAACTCGTGGAAAAATTAGGATTATTGGAAGACATTTACAGCCAGTCTGAATGCAATATTTCAGAAGATATCGCTTCACCCTTAGAGAACCACTCACAAAAGTCATAATTTTTGTCCTCATGAGACAAGTTTAGCAGTAAGAGACGTGTAAGGAAACTGTCATCCCTGACATTTCAGCTGCTAAAAGAGCTTACGAAATTACTTTACTAAATCCCAGTCATGGTGACCATCTTTACTGACATGATGCTTACAGAGGAAAAGCTTTAAAATACACAGCAGGTGATCAGATGCAGTGAAAAAACAAGAGAATGATAATGAACGTACAATTTATAACGACACGTCATTCAAGTCAACAATCTGTTTCCACTTTCACATGCAATACTATATAGTATTTTTCATTTTCTTACCAACTTTAGATTGTTTTTTTCTAGTTTTATTTACATAGACTTTCTCCTACAAGAACACTAACGTTTTTATAGTTGTACTTTTTTTTTTTTTTACAAATACCATGAAATTAACTGCGTTCCTAATAGTTACTACCGTTTGAAGAATCTGTGTAGTGATTTTCTGTAGTTTTGTGGAAAGATCCACAAAAAAGAAAAAGAAAAAACAACAAAAGACAGTTAACTGCCAAGTCACTGAGCCCCTCCTTGAATTTTCTCACTACATTTCTGCCTTCAGAGTGTGGTTGTGGTAGGGTGGTGTTACACCGTTAATGCTGCTACGTCTCTAATGAGCGAGGCAGCCTCAGCACCGTGTCAACTCCCATCTGAGACGAATATTTGACGTACACGCTCTCCACTTCTAAGAGCTCGCTGGACGAGCATCGCTCCAAGAAACAACAAATCAGCTCAGTATAGTTTAGGATTTAAAATAGAAACTTAAGGAGGTGTGATACTCTGTGAGCTGTGATTTATGATGTGATTAACTGAAATGCATCGACTACTACAAATCTTTGGTTCTCTGATGCCAGGTGGATTTTTAAAAGCTCTCATAGATGCAGGATATCACCAGGTTGACTTGTTTTTAATGAATGAACGGCCACTGAGAGCACATCTTCTGTTTCGTGAAGGAGGCTTTTGACATGAAACATGAAAACACCGATGACTATACTGCGTTTATTTAAAAGAAGAGTTCATTTAAGGAAACGGCTGAACCTACACAAACGTAAATCCGGAGCAAAGCCACACTGATTGTTTGTGCTTTTCCTTTATAGAGAGACACGCTGCATATCAAAGCAGCAGGGAAGTGCAGAGGGAAACTTGAATAAAGAAGATAAACTTCAGTGTTCAGTGGGAAATCGCTTTAATGCCAGTAATGACAACTGATCTGGGAAAAAAAAAAGTCTTTAAGGATGAATTTATTTTTGACACGGGAGATGGCAAGTCCCATCCCACTTTAATCATCACTCATCCCACTCTGACACTTCCACAGCTCCCCTCTATTATACAGTGTATAAAGCCGTTTGAAGCACCCATTTCCCCAGGCACAGCCTGGTGTGTGTTTCTATTTGCTTTTCTTGCGAGGCAATAACCTTACTTTTAAACTTTAGCACCCCATTACCAAGCCCCGGGTTCAGCGCATCATAAAAAGCACCTCTTTTTTTTTTTTATGTGAATCTTTGCTATTCAGAGCAGGCTTCCTCAGAGAAAGAACATGTTTATGTAGTTTAATTTTCATTTTGGTTAGACACATTACTCTTTTGCCTTTAGACAAGTCAGATATTAAAAGGTATTAAGACTTATTACAGTCAGGTAAGGAGCTGAGTAAAGAGTAAACAGATGATGTGCTTGCAGCTTCATGTCCCTCTTGTTTGAATGTGCTCCATGAGCATATTGTGGTTTTCTTTTACACTGACGCATACAGAATTTTTTTTTTTTTAACATACATTTACCCGCAGCCTGTTTCCACAATAACTGTGATGAGTGATTTCACAGCTACATTGAACATTTGCAAGGCTAAGAAATGTTTAAATGTGAAGCATTTGCCTTGTAAACTGTGACCACGTATTTTATCGCTGTGTATTATGATTACGTTGCTCAGAACAGGAAATGTACATTTAGATCTCAAGAGTTTATGTGCACTTTTTTTTTTCACATTTAGCTGTGAAGGAATCTTTTTTGAAAACAGCCAGAAGATGCCATGTATGATCAAAAGAAAGTGGTGTACGAGGTCCGTCATCAAAATGAAAAATACAAGAGCCAAGCTTTTGTGTTAAGAGGCTAACCTCGACATGGCTTTTTAATTATGATGTGTTCGATAATATATGACTGTGTTTGTCTTTGTGCAAACTGAAGAACATTTTCCTTTAGCATAAAAATACAGTAACAGCTATGTTATTTCCTCCATCTCATTCTGCCTTTAAATGTATTACGATATTTAGATGCTATGAATAAACAACACTATGCAATTTGATCTCCAGCTGAAATCAATGGCAAGATTTTAATTTAAATCAATACTATCGAAATGGCACATGCTACTTAATAGCATGCTGCAATGTCCAAATGATCCGTCTATTCCAACAGAGAGTTCCTCACCTCGGCATGCCAAATGCATGCTATATAATTATACATAACTATATAGCATGCAACTGTTTAACCAACTGAAGACACTCGTAAATTGTAAACAGAGCATTGCAGATGCATAATTTATGGATGAAACAGAACTTAATGTTAGATAAAATGTTATTTTGTCAATCTGAGAATGCTCACCTACACGGCATAACAACAAACAGTGTGACATGAGCTTAGTGCTACCCAAACTGAGTGATCTACCTTGAGACAGGACCCACTGGTTGAGTTTGACATGGTACAACACAGAGCGCAGACTCCAATGCTGGACAAGGGGATAGCCAGACACCTCACTGTAGTTCACCATACCTGTAGGATTAAAGAAAAAAAAAAGCAACAAACAAACAAACATTAACATGGATACAGTTCCCTCAGAGCTATACTGTTGCAGGTTTTAAGGTGGTGTTCTTCCCCATGAGTAAATTCAGCCGGAGGAAGAAGAAAAAAAAAAAAAAAAAAAATCTCCAAACCTCCAGCTCAGGATTAATGTTTTATTTTCTGCTTGGTAGTAGTGGTGGTGGAGGTTGCAGACTTCAGCGTTAGATCAAAGGTTGGACCCACATTTCATGTTTACTTTACAAGATGGCATGAGACATAAACACGCGATAACTTAAGAGTTGGATCAAAGGGAAATGCCATCAGAAGTTTAACTCGAGAATCAAAAAATTATAAGATTATAGTAAAATCTATTGAGAAATAAAAATGCAGATGGCTAATTAGACGTAATGTTATAATGTTAGATGTAAATGAAAGTGTATAAATGCATTTAAATGACACTCGCATAAACTGCAAAAGCAAAAGCAGTTGTACCCTTTGAGCTTTTTTCCCAATTTTGTCAAGTTAGAGCCATCAAATTCAATTTTATTGGGATTTTATTTAATGTAAAGCTTTCAAATTATTTAAAACCTCCTTTCCATTTCCTTAATGACTGACCAGATTCCTTGTTGCAGTGCTTTGCATGTAGTTCAAGTTTTTTCAACTTCGTCTTCACTTGATCCCATACTTTCTGCCACATTTGTCCCTGTGGCTTGTGGTAATATGCAAAATGGACTTCTCATAACTTTCTTTCAACAGTGACTTTCTTCTTGCCAATCTTCTGTAAAATCTGTGCTTACCTAATCGTTTTTTGTCAACAGATTCTCACCCGTGAGCTACAGCTCTGTGTTACCATGGTTCTCTTGCTTGAAAGCTCTAAGTTTTTCTAGAAAGCCACATGTTTGTAGTGTAAAAATAGCGCAGCAGTGTGTGAGGCATTTCTTGCCTTTATCATTCCACAAATAATCCGGCTTTTAAATTTTCTTCTTACTTCACCGGAGGAGCTTCATTAAATCCCATTTGGGTTTTGGCTTTCAATTCATTGTTTTTTTTAATCTTTTGTGTTATTGTTTTTGTAGCGTCCCCTCTAAGAGAAAAGTCTAAAAAGTTTAAAACTGACATTGCATTACCCGGTCTGAATAAAACAGCAGACGGCAAAAATTAATGATCCATAATCATGTGGAGGAGTTGGCAGCGCAAGAAGCTGCTGCACATAACTCTCTGATGAGATTGTAAAGACCAAAAACAAAGCAAAACGAGCAAAAGCAGAGATATATTCTCCTGCAAGCTATGTGTGTTTCAAAGGGCGAGCTGCAGACATTTTTGATGCGTCGTTTCAAATTAAAATTTTTACATGATCCGGAACAGTACAAAAAATATGTCATTTTTAGGTCATTGTCGACAAAATTTAATTATAATACAAAGACATACTTTTACAAAAAGAGCTACTATGCTTCCTTTTAAATAAGTTAGGACAGGTCTGTAGACTAAACAAAGTTCTGCACAGTAATCAAGGATGCAGCAACAGTTTCCGACAAGAAAATACATGTACATGAAATACAGCCATTGTACAGCGCACAGTCATAAAACCAACTGACCAACTGATTGTCAAGTCATCATAAGTCGACTTTTGAAATGGCTCATTTTCCAGACAACAAAAACCATTAACCCATTGCCAGAAAATGGCTGGATGGTTTTCCAGAAGCAGTACAGACTCAAATCAATCAAGTGCAAAAATGGGCCAAAACGTGAATTTTGGATCATAGTCCCCCTTTAGCTTTAGTAAATAGATCAGGATGTGTATATATATATATATATATATATATATATACACACACAGATTTAAAATCTGATTTAAATATTATAAAGTGCTCACTGTATTGTGGGTACTACAATTACAAAGACTAAAAACACCCCACAACACTCAGAAATAATGTTATCTTATATTTCATGTTGCCTTTACGCTGTGTTCTTTTACAGCCCTGTATATTATCTGTATTGATTTGGTCTTATTTGACAATATTTGCCCTGCTGAAATCAATAGCGCCTATCTCGTCAGCGCAAAGAAGTCACCCATGTATAAATGTTTTTTTCATTTTGATGCACTGCTCATTCTTCAAATATTACACACACTTTGTGCCACTTTGACCAACGACCTTATAAAATCAAAGTCAACGGCGTATGAAACACATCCCACGATGCCACACAGCAGAAACAGCAGCAGAAGGGAACCAAGAGTGTTTGATGACAAATAATTCAAATTAAATACGTAGAACACGGAGCCTTTACCAAACATTAAGAGTAGTTATTATAAAATATCAAACTGGTGGAGAATGGTGAAAATATATTTAAAATATATATATTTTTTTCAATGCAACATTTATTGTATGGCTTAGCGAATAATGATGCTGTCAGCTGCAGGAACAGGCCCTTAACATCACTTTTATCAAACCATAAGCACAGCAGCAGAGTATAAATCATGTAGTCTCCCATGGCAACTGACAGCCGTGTCATTCTGCAGCGGTGGGATTACGGCCATATATCACTCTGACTGCCCCCACCGTGTTCACAACCACATCCAGAAGGGATCTGAATGATGCTGGTGGTGGAGACAGCCGTCCTCCGACCACAGAAACGGAAGAAGGGAAGGGGAAAATAGATGAAAGGAAGCAAAAGATAAGAACTTTGTGTGTATGTGCATTTTAGAGATTTTCTTTTTTTTTTTCTGGGTGTGTGTGAGTGAGATAAATCGATGTGTGAGGCATACTGAAAAGCAGGGCTTTAAAGGTACATGGGCCATGTGAAAAAGTGAGAGAGAAGCGAATGATGATGAATAAAGAAAGGAAGATGTCTGCCATTTGCAGTGATGGGTGGTGGTTTGTGTGCGTGTCACAAAAATGAAGATGTATCAGTTGCCGGCAGAATGAGAAAGGAAGTATTAATGTTTATTTTTTGGGAAATTAAATTTGGTGCATAAATGACCAGAAAGATGAAAAAGTTAAAAATGATGAATTGAAGTATTGCAACTGTGATTGTTCAGTTGTTTCCAACACTGCATTGCCTCAACCAGGTTTAAAGTTCAAATCTTACCCTGGGGTAATTCTGCATCGAGTGGGTTCTCTGTGGAAACTCATTTCTTCCCACAGCCCAAAAATCTGCATCTTAGGTTAATTGGTCTCTCTAATTTCCCTTTAGGTGTAAATGCGTGCAACGGCTCCGTTATCTTTCGATGGATACGAGACCCACTCGTTATGGACATGATGGTATGGATGATGGCAAGATAAAATTCAGCCATTAATAAAAAGGAAAATACATTTAGAAGATCCTTATCCCAGTGGGAAAATTTACACATTTAATTCCAGGTGCTAAATATCTGCAAGTCAAAACTTATTTCTGTAAGGGCCATGAAGTGGCTCCTCCAATCTTGTTTAGAGGCGTTATGTGTTTACTAGAATATTCATCCATATTTATATAGTCATCCAAATCAAAGCCAGAGCAAATAGCTTCATATTATAAAAAGGACGAACGTTGTTTGAGTTATGAAGATCAGAGAAAGTACTCTCCCCTGAAAGCTGCTCGTAATTTTGGCAGAGAAAGAGGAAAAGAAATCAGCAACATGCTTTGTTGTTGATTTTCTAATTTTTTTTTTCCTGCAACTATCTGTAAAATGTAAAATATTTTATGCACTCCTTTGGCTATAGTTTTTGCAGATTTCAGGTCCATTACGAGAATGAAGGAATCCTTTTCGTAGAATACATCGGGGCGGTTATGCTGCTTAAAAGTGTTGGACTGTTATCAAGGATTTGCATGGAAAAAAAAAAAAGTCAAATGTGTCCAAGTTCATGTTTTTTTCTTACAAAATTGCAGATAGTATATGAAAGCTAAATAGATAATAAAAAACAATGACAATAAAGGTGTGCTGTACCCAAAAGGCTCAGACAAACATTGTCTATTTGGTAATAACTTACAAATTTTAATTTTATTTATCATTTTATTTATTACCTATATGTGAAAAAACCCACATTTAAAAACATAACTAAATATTTAGAGAATAATTCAATTAATGGTTCACTTTACGGCCTACATTTAAAGACATCTGTGTCGTGGTGCATTTTTATTTTTGAACAATTTAATCATTTCTAACAAGATAGAAATAAAGTAAAAAGGCTTTAGTGAGCCTTGTTAATTTTGGAGAACTGCGGACATTGTTTAAAAGTATTTAATTAAAAGAGTTGTAAAATCTAATTTTATTTCCGTAATACATCAACGGAGATGGAGATTTTAATGTTGAACTTCTTATGAGCTCGAGTTTGAACTGCATGACTAAAAGGACCTCATTAGGACAAAAACCTGATATGTAACCATTCAAGAAATGATTGACTCCTGGGGACAAGCTTATAATTACAAAACCAGTTATTAGCACGAACCTCGGAAAGTGTGTAATTATCTCAGACGTTTATGTAAAGGTTTAGATTACCGTTCTAAGTCAAATGAAAGTTGGACAAATTCTGTTAACACTGCAGCCGGATCTGGTGCGGTTCTCTCTGGAGGACACACACGCTCCAAACGGACACAAGCCAGACGTGAACGTACACGGGAAGCGCGCAACGGCTCCTCCGTTGACACTGCTCTGAAAACGCAACGTTTGGCAGAGGCCTGACACCACCTATGAACTTGATGAATAAGGCTCTAAATGTGATGTTCCTGCATTGTCCTCTCCTTCAGGTACATACATTTATCCCCTCTTATGGGAAAAGGCTTCCCGGCCCGGTAGATCTATTCACCAGTGTACAGAAAGTGAAAGCACACCACTACATAAGCCTCGCCGTCCCCATCTCCGCCTCCTTTAGTGAAAACGAATAACAAGTCCCGAACACATACAGTAGCACAGCATATTCTTCTTCTTGCTGAAAGGCCTTGTCTCCCTTTTAGCCCTGGGGTACTCTGCTCTCATTGTCTGACAGAATGATTAATTTGACTGAACTTCACTTTGCAAACATCCCAAGTTCACTTTCTCTCCCTGTACAGCTGCTGGCCGAGCCTCAGACAGAAGCGGCGTTTTTTTAGGGCTGTGTCCTGCGTGACAACCGGTTCCTTTTGTGGAAACGCGAGGCGTAGAAGTGCCTCATCAGAACCGTGCAGAGAAAATGATAAAAGGCAACAAATAAATAAGTATTGTTTGCTTTTAACCGGACAGAACAAATGTGGTCGTCGTACAACATCACCGTAGCAACACTTCAGCATCTTCTCTGTTTACACGCTGCGACATTCCAGATGGAAATGTTTCGGGAGTCTCAGTTTTTTTTTTTTTTTATTTATTTATTTTTTTTTAGTTTCACATAGTTTTGCACTATCACATTAATCTGTTAAGTTCTTTGACTTGTTGCGTAATTAAAGTAATGAGTGAGTGTCAAACAGATCATTGCTTCGGGGCTTTTTCAACAGCTGGGGGACTGAATATGGCAATATGTGTCAAACATGCCATCAAAAACTAGCAAATACTTTAAACAACAAGGTTAAGCTAAATTTTACATGTTTTAATTTTTCAGGATATAGTTACTTCTTTTTTTTTAAAGAAATTAAAGGTAAACAATAAATTTAAAATGTAATTTATAGAACAGTCTTATCTGTTACAACTTATACCTTTTCACAGACTGTAAACAGTATGGATCACAGAAGGTAAATAAAATACGTAATATGATTTTCAAAAAATCTCTGTTTGAATAGTGTATAATTCTTGCTTCTAGATTCTGTTTTTTAACAAACTGTTGATAAACACACCAATCATCGTACTGTTGCTTATTCCTTTTAGTCATAAGCGTTGAGGGGGCTTCAGTGTTTAGCCTGTAGCTGAAAATGTGTCACGCTTCCTAGTTTAACAACATTTTGAAGTAGCAAAAACACTTCTGATAAAAACTTTCACCTTTGTGTAGCCAAATGATGAAAACTTGACATGCGGAGGCCAGCAGAGCAAATGCTACCGGTGACACAAACATATATGTCTGAAAAACAAATATTGATTAATATTACAGAAATAAAGAACTGTGTCCTCTTAGTTTTCTCCTGTGAATAACGGCTGGTGTGTTATTTCTACTTTTCTCTTTGTATTCTCTCATAAGCCTGCTATTAGTTTCCTCACATCTGCTATCATGCAAATAGCCAAATCTCTTTCAGACTGTCCTTAATTTTCGATTTAGATTTTTTTTTTAACCAGTTTTACTTAGTTTATTAATATTATTAGAGTAGGACATTTAAAACATGAACATCGTATATTTATAATTGGCCAACAAAAACATTAGTAAAGTAAGATTACCAGTTGTGTGGTGAAGCGTTTTGGATCGTATCTGTGACGTTCACGTTCAGCTCAATATTGTTTATTAGTCAATTCATTCAGTTCAAAGCAGAAACAATTATTATGGATGAAAATGCATTTTGGTTTCATCCAGCTTTCCTCCTCCACTGTAGCTGCGTGAGAAGCCGTAAAGTTCCCAAGCGTCAAAGTTTAGCGGTAGCTGGGAGTCCTCCATTTTGTGCTGCGATCACTTGTTAATGTTCCACTTCTTGGAACGTTGCATTGCACATTTAGTTACACACGCACACCCACGCAGACACATTGGGCATGTGTTCAGGATTAAAACAATGCTGTATTTGTTTGGCATGTGCACGTACTAAGCCATACTGGATGTTTTTTCTATGAAAATGATGTGCATCATTACAAGTCCTTTGCTGATGCAGGTAAAAGTAAAGAGTTTTCAGCTCTCATGCATTTGATAAATGCATGAACTGCCACAGGAACTGCCACTGGTCAGAGCCAATCAACGTAATTGTAGCCAACTGGTTTTTGCATCAACAAAAAAAGGTTCTTCATAAAAAAGGGAGTGCGGTCAAGAAACTACTACGGCCTCAAATATCCCCGTTACAAAGGGAATTTTTTATTATTTACTGAAATAATTTCCTTAGAGGTAGTTTATGGAAAATGAGTACACCGTAAATCTAAACAATGAGGAAGGCTGGTCTGAGCTTTATCCTCATATTGATGGGACAGAGTCGGTCTTTGCATGCATACAGTGTAGCAGTTACATAAATCAAAACAAATTCAAATCAATATTTTAGCTCTCTGAGAAGTAAGTCTGCTGGGAAGTGAATCCAGCCTTGAGGATCACAGCTCAGTTCTCAAGTAGAGTTTTTCCTGTTTGATCTTGCAGATGTCTGCTATTTGTTTTCATCTGAACCAAAATAGGATTAAGACAAAAAAAAA
>NW_015113129.1:182275-205416 GCF_001443285.1 Poecilia latipinna | reverse complement strand
TTTTTTTTTTTTCTTTAAACAAAAAAAAGTAAAAAAAAAAAAAAAAAAAAAAAAAAAAAACCAGCAAGATGCAGGGAGGATGAATTCCTTCAGTTGTTCAGCACATCTGAATTGTCACATATTTTAGCACTTTATCAATTTTTAGACTTTACTGTGCAATTAGAGAAAAGCCTCATTCTCAGCACTTCACCAGACTTATAAACCAAGGCTGAATCTAATGAAACCTTGACATTTAATCGCTATTCATGGAGTTGCGGTTTAAAATAAAGCCTCTTTTAAAAGCAAGAAGTCTCTCCGTTAACAAGGCTCCCAGAAGGAAAACATCAATGATAGAAGAATTTAACTCAGTGATTCCTAAATAAAGATCAACAGTGATTGTAATAAACTTCGATAAATTTAGTCCGTCCTTTATTGGCCCAGGTTTGGAGAAAATAATTACATTTCTAAAAGGTGGAAACATTTTTTTGAATAATTACTTATGGAGATTTATTTTCCGTTTTATAATTATAAAAAAAAAAGATAAAAAATTAAAATCAACTTGTGTACATTTCCAAACTTTAGCTGATTAGTGTGTCCATTTCAATGGATCCATTCAACAGCATCAAACGTTGTGACACCTACATTTACCTGGGGGATGATAAACAGGGTAGCACAGTTTACATATTAAAGATGACTGTGTGGGGAAAAAAAATCTACAAAAAGAAAAAAAAAAGTCAATATTACTTGTGATTTCCACAGGGAGAAAAGAACAAGCGAAAAAAGTCCCAGTATTACTGTGGCTGTTCAAAATAAACTGCTTGGGGAATGTAAATTGAGTTTTCTTGTTAACATTTGTGACTCTGTCCCATTGGGAAGCCGGGCACAGAATACTAGACAAATGCACGGCTTGCCGAATCTTGACAGTGACAGCGCGGAGGCGACGGAAACCACAGCCTGTCTAAATAGTTCTGTCTGCAGGTTTGGTGGGAAGTGGTTTGTTATTTTAGTCGTTCCCCTCCGAGGAAAAAAAAAAAAAAAGATTCATGAGAATGAGCTCAGGTAAGAAAGTAATCTTACGGCTCATAGAACTCCATTAACTAACCACGTCTGTGCTCCATTTCACTCCCGGATAAGTCGGGGAATGAATGATTAACTTAAGAAGAAGAGGGAAGGCAGAAATATGAGGGGTTAACAACCAGACTTATCTAGTAAACCCATACTTTAATCGAGCAAGGAAACTACCCATAATGTACCACTGTTCTGCTTCTTCTTCTTCTTTTGACAAATCGAATAAAACTAAAACAAAAACGATAAACAAAATGCATCACTGAAAGATGAACAGTAATTATCGGTAAAGGTTAGGCCACAGCCCCAGAGGTAAACTTTGGGTGATTATCCACAAAAAAAAAAAAAGATTATTGGGAAAAATATAAATAAATAAATTGAAGGATTTACTCAATTGCTCATATTATTTTAAGTATGTAGAGGTTTCATAATAATCCCAACTAAAAAAGGGTTATGGACCGCGGTCAACCAAAGGCCACCGCTTTATTTTTCTGGCTGTGAGTAGAGCACTCATTTTTAGATCTCAGCAAAAGTTTTTTTTAGCATTTGAGTTGAACAAAAAAAAATAAAAAATACATTCATTTCACTTTCACTTTATTGCATAATTCAGCATGTTCAAAAATAAAATAAGACTCCTTTCATATATTGACATAGGGCCTAGAAATAAGACTCAGATTAAAAAAATACAAAAAAAAATTCTAAGAATTTTCAGAAATGAAAAAGAAATGGTGCCCTACTTATGTCTAAATTAAACATGTCAATACTGAGAATCCAAATCACACCTTCCAACCTCAGATAATGGCAAATTATTCATAATTCAGCTCTAAGTAAGCATGTCCTGATCTGATCCCCGTCAGTTTTTGAGGGTCGTGATCAAGGCATCTTTTAAATGTTTTAAAGCTCAGATAGCTGTTCAGGTCTACCGTTTCACATTTCATCAGCTACACCTCTAGCAATACACGCTGCCACATTTTGCGTGATACATTTTTAACAATGTCAGTCTATTTTCTTGTGCATGGCTTGCAAAACTGCTAAGCTGTTGAGACATTTTACTTTGTCAACCGAATGTGAGGTTTTCTACGTAGAATCTGACTTCATTCCTTTCACCAGTAGCGTTTCCAGTGACACGGCAGCGACTTCCATAATGTTTCATGAGTACTTCCCCAGCCAGCAGAGCTCAGGTACACACACACACACACGCACACACACACGCACACACACACACACACGCACACACACACGCACACACACACAGAGCATTCACTGCCGGAGAGAACTGCACGAAGAGCAACCGTAGCGATGGACACGATATTTTCAGATGTCCAAAGTGAAACAATAAGTCTATTAAACATGAAAAAAAAAAAAAAGCTTCTGTAAGTTTTGTCCTTATAAAATTAAGTGGAACCAAAATGAAAAATCTGCAAGGCAAATTCTTGTTAAGCCACTTCAGGAAAAATATGCAAACATTAGTTCAATATTTCAACATGCTGTTCCAGATGTAAACATTGTACCTATTTGCATCAAGCCAGATATCAGTTTCACAGCTTTTTTGATGCAACACTAGCAGCACAAGAGTTGACATGTACTGAAGTAGCATATTAGTCCTAAACGTAGCGCCGGCAATCCAGCCAAATTTGTAGCACCGTAATTCTGCCACACTTGGCGCCATCTGAAAAATTCCAACGGTTCCTGGAAGAGGAGACGTTTCCAGCCAATATTGGGTTATTATGGTAATTTCACCCCCGCTGTACCAGGGAGTGAAATTAATCTGTGGGGCGCTCTTTTAATAGACGGTAAATTGCAAAAATAACTAGCTAGATACTGAAAGTTCCAGTTGTTATGGATAAATGGGCAAATATATTTACTCACTGGACATTTAAAGATCTGCGTACAATTAAAATAAGCAAGACTCTCCAGGTGGACATTTTAAATTTAGGACATCAAAGCCCTGCAGAAACCGCTTGGGATAAAAAGAGAAACTGCACAATTGC
Source organism: Poecilia latipinna (assembly GCF_001443285.1). NCBI lineage: Eukaryota > Metazoa > Chordata > Actinopteri > Cyprinodontiformes > Poeciliidae > Poecilia > Poecilia latipinna. The sequence goes on along the minus strand of NW_015113129.1, from coordinate 202,381 downwards.
CGAGGTTTACATTACTTTTTTGAGATTTTTTTTTTTACCCTAAATTTATGAAGTTCAAGTTTGATCAAAAATGGGACATCATGATCATTTTTTATAGTCCTTACTATTCAATTCACAACTACACATTGCAACCATATACGTGTTGTATTTAAAATTATCTTTATGTTACATTATATGCAGATTCTTCATGATCTTACTTACATAAAGCTCCCTGTCAGCCGTCGATTTGCTGCATGATTGAAGAGACTGCAGTGAACTTCATGCAACTTTCATTTGAAAAAATTGGCTGCTTCCACAACTGGAACGCTCGTATATTCACGATTATGTAACGCAACGAAGCAAGCTCTTCTTTTTGTCAGCCTACAGCAAAAGGGGCCCCATATTTTAAAGTTGTGCAATATTTATTCACAAAGTCTTTTCTCCTGAGAACCTTGCTTATAAAAAGCAATGTTTACTGTGACTAAGATGCTCTGATGGAGAGAAAAAAAAAGGTACCTGTTTAAGACCTTCGACTGTTGTCTGCTTGTAAAAAGGCCAGTGAATAAAGGATTACATGAACCAGTCATCACTGAAGGAAAAAGAACGGGGGTGATTCACTCCAGCTGCAGCCTTTCCTCATAATTGGCACCGATGTATAAAAAGCCTCAAGATAAATTTATATTTTATTGCAGGAGCATGTCATTCTCTTAACTTTATTTATTTTTTTTTACCTCCTCATACCATCTTCTTCTATGTGCATAGTTGCAACATAGACTTGTCCTAATTTGTCAGTGTTTCAACTGATTTAAATAATTGAATGTTCTAGAAATATTTGTTACTTTAACTTTTTTTTGTCTTTTTGCATCTGTAGTTTTGTATGTGCATTCGGGTGACAAAAGGCAATTTCTGCTCTAACTTAGAAATAATGGTAACACTTTATTTGAAGGGGGGTGAATAAGACTGACATGACACTGTCATAAACATGACATAGCACCTGTCATGAACATGAATAAGCCTTCATGAATATTTATGACTGTTGTCATAAAGCGTCATTTGGTAAATTATGACACTTTTAATACAAAGTTGACATGATTCAAAATGTCTTTGTTATGACAACTTGACATTAACCAAGAAATCATTACTGTTTAAACTTTACCTTTAATAACATAAAGTTACCTAATTTTTAAAGGGCAATCAATAATACTTTTATAACAATTTTATATCAGTAATGATTTCTTGGTTAATGTCAAGTTGTCATAACAAAGACATTTTGAATAATGTCAACTTTGTATTAAAAGTGTCATAATTGACTAAATGATGCTTTATGACAACAGTCATAAATATTCATGAAGGCTTATTCATGTTCATGACAGGTGTTATGACAGTCCTATCCAACCCCCTTCAAATAAAGTGTTACCGAAATAATTTCAGTTATCCTCATAAGGTTTCTAAATGTGTCAATTTTATGACTTATTTTTTACAGATGTGTACTAATCTAATACTTTTTTTTGAACATCACTTGAAATCCCAGTCAGTTTACTGGTATAATTCCAATAATTATACCAGTAATATTGATTATTGAGAAAGGTTTAAGTAATTTGACAGTCTTTTGAACTAACTGTAAACCAATTTCCTTTTTCTCCAACCGTATTTCTTTGAGTTGCTCGTCTCATTTCAAACAAACTCTTTGCTTGAAAAATTATATCTACTTCACTGTACGTGCTTAAAAATGCCAGCATGATAAACTAGACAAATCATACCTAACCTCTAGCAAACCACACAAATAGGTTATCAATAAGTCAAGATGACGTGATGATGGCTTGCCAGATGTGGCTTGTGACAGCTCAAGGTGACACATCTGTAATTTTAGCTTCACTAAGGGATGAGTTAACGGACGACCATTGCTGGCGATTTGGAATGGGATGCCAGACAAGTTTAGCAGGTACCTCTGTGCTTACGTGGCCACAATGCCATATGCTTCAACTTTAATTATGAGGGACTTGGGGAGAGAGGGACTCTGGGCTGAACTATGAATCACTGCCTCTCTGTCAGCCTCGAAAGCCCCGTTCTGCTGGAATTAAGGGGGCAGAGATGTCCACTTTGATCTCCGCCGTCTAAAAATAAACACAACTTAAACAGAGACGGCTTACATCACAGTTTGTTCTCATTTAGAGCTTTTTGAACTAATTTAAAGAATTTCACCAAAAGTGAGTGAAATAAATAACGAGAACTAAGTGGTGATTATCAAAACCAAGCCATAATCTATGAAGATTTTTGTTGTTAGCCATTTGCTCAGTTAAAATTCAATAAAGTAATTGGCTTTTACCTACTCCAAAGTCTTTTACAAGGAAAAATACTTAACATATCAGCGTGTTTCTATACTCTATAATCCCTAAATAATCTGAAATCCCACCAGACATTTTATGATTTTGCAGATTGTCTTGAAAAAAATTGCATTTTGTTTTAAGCAGCACAATGTTGAATTTATTTATTTTTTCTGAAAAACTCAGACTCAGATGTTTAAGTTAGGCTTACATAGCTCCTGATGGTAATAAAAATCTCATGACAAATGGACGCAGGGTAAATACACAGAACAATTGCACGCACTCGAGACAAAACTGAACAATTAAATTGAGCATAGCACATTATAGAGGAGCTTTGAAGGGTTAGCTTTGATCAGGGCAGGTATAGAGTGGGGGAAAAAAAGGCCCAGTAAGTGATGGGGTCCAGTCGACCTTAAACTACCTCCAAAGACAAACAACCCAAACTCCACAGCCTCTGACAGAGACGCTTGTGCTGCACTTGATCAAAGGAATCCTCATTTATCCACCCAAGGTTGGACTCCATCCCCCGAGTTTTATTTGGTCTAAAACAAACCTTCTGACTTCAGGAGGCCACAAACCAGGCAGGGACTCTCACCAGGAACCTGCAGCCTGAGCCTCCACCATGCCCTCCCGCCCCCCGGCTGTATCAATTATCCCATCCAATGTCAGCCAATTAACTGACGTTGAATACAGGAAGTGGCTAGAGCAATTCCATGCAATTAATCATTGTGCAGGAATACATTAAAACCCTCCCTAAATGCGATTACTACTGGCAGTACAGACTGAGCATTGAATAATAATTGAGCCTGAATAGTTATCTTCAGTTCTGGCTGAAAACAGAAGTGGTTCTGTGGACATTGTGCGGATTTACGCTGCAAGGCGTTTAGACACAAACTCCTGGAAAGGAAAAGCCGATAAGACGCCAGATTCAAACCTCCTTAATGCAAACTGCACCTAAGCTGAAAACAGCAAGTATGATAAAAAGCAACAAATGGCACTAACAGTAAAACGGGGATTTAGGACCTTTCTAGCAATAATAATAATTAAAAAAATTTACCCACAAGTCAAGCATAACGCATCCCATTTTTTCTTTAAATGTTGTTAATATCATCTATATTCTTCTTTCTCAAATTTGTTTTATGAACAAATTCGAACAAAAACTCGCTGCCGTGTTCTTAAAATGAATTTGTTCTTAAAAATCAAAGCAGTGGTGCACGCTCTTTTCTTCAATGGCGTCCTTTGTGTATATCACCATCAAAGTTTCACTGTATGTCATGCATTCGAGAGCCTCGAGTCATGTCAGACTCGGTTGACATTCAGCGAGTTCAATACAAGCTGACACTCAAAAGAGAAAGGAGGAAGAGAGGAAAGCACTTAGGAAATGAGAGTCGTGGACAATGACAAAGCTGAAAACTATTCAATACCAGAAAGTGATGTGACAGGAAGGGCTACTAGGGTTTACCCTTTTAGTCAGAGGAGCGCCGCTAAAGTGCAGGGACATCACCGGGTCAGTGCTCAGGGCGAGTCGACGTGTGGCTGCTCGCTTGTTGTCATTTACATGCGTCTTCAAGTGTGAAATGCGAGCAAAATAAGAGCGTCTACAAAATCTCGCAATGGATTACAATTGGCTGAGCCTGATTGATGTCATTGAAGAAAAGGGACAAAGGCATAGGAGCCAACATGTCAACGTTAGCTGTTTACTCCGTCTCCCAGGGGGGAGAAGAGTGGCGAGAGCCGGAAGGTGGGGCGATGACAAAGCTGGTGAAATGATGGGCTGTAGATGCCCTTCACCAACCTCCGAGGATGAGCAGCTCGGACCAGGAGCCGCTGATAAATAGGCTTGTGGGGCGCAGGGTCTTAGGTGTGTTTCATCATCTGTTCTCCAAGCAGCATGAATTAACACCACTGCTGCCGCTGAAGCATCCTGACATGTGGAAATGCCAGGAGGAACTTGAGGATCGTCAGTGAATGTAAAAAAACAAAAAACAAAAATGATATATAATATATACACACATATGTCTAAAAACAAGCATCTTTGCCGCCAAAACCATTTGAAAGTTAAAGTTTTACTTTGATATTTTAGAAGTGTTGGTATTGCATGATTAATTTATAATGATAAACATGATTTACAGGAAAATATTGTCGTTAAACATTTCTAAAATGCTTGAAATCTTTTGAAATTTGCAGTTGGATTATGTTTGTTGGCTTCCTAATAGAATAGAACAGAATATACTTTATTGATCCCCAGGGGGAAATTGGTTATTTGTTGAAAGCTACTCCATTTTAGGTAATAAATACAAAGTTAGTAAAATATACACATACAAGTGATAAGTTAAACTTAAACTTGACAAACTTAACCTGTTACCCAATATTTAAAACCTGACATGATGTTTTTTATGTTTCTTTGTGTTTAATAGTTTAGTTTATTGAAAAACAAATAAACAAAACGGTAACATCTACAGGAAGATACAGAGATCAATCTTTGTAAGACACTAGACATATGAATGTGCATATCTGAGTGTTTTATAACTTTGTATGCAAATATACTTTGTTTGCTTTTGTTGCTAGGAACGAAAAGTCAATATTTTACAGAACATTAGTGTTTCATATATAATTAGGGTTAATTTCTAAGCTTTAGCAAAGAAACTTACAAGTAATCAGCCCTCATTTCTGGCCGTCCCAGCTCTGTTTTGGTTGATATATTTGAGATGACGACAGTTTTTGGTGGTAGTCACATGACCACACAAAGCTAAATAGCTTTAAGCTAATAAAGCACCAGATTCATCTTTCTACAGATCTGGTACGGAAGCATACCCAATATAATCTCAAGCTAAACCAAACCGCAAAATATTTTATAAATTATGTAAAAAAAAAAATTACATTTTCAGATACCTCATATAATATACATAATATACAAACTAAACCTGAAGTCATGCTTGGTTCAAGATGCCTGCGTAAGGTATTCTTTTGTTTTTAAATTTGACTACATTTTGTTTACCAGATATTTTTAAATCTAGCCATTAGTACGATAAATTTTTGTCGTAGTTTGCATCTGGGTTCATCTCCTGACAAGATCTTAATGGCAGGAACGAACTACAAAATACATTTTTAATATGTTTAGTTAGCTTTAATTGCTGCTTTAATTAGCTGAACAGCTAATTAGAGTCCAAAGGCAAAGTGGAACAGAAAATGAAATTGCAAGTGATTGAGCCTGCATTCACATTATCTCATCTTTACTTTGCAATTTTAACACCAGAGGCGAGTCTTTACTTCATCTAAATTCAGATTCAGCATTAAAATATGAAACTTGCATGAAATACTACTGTGAATGTGCATTAAATCAACATCGACATTGTATTTTTTATTCCTGTAAAAAAACCACACAAAAAAAAAACACTGGAACAAAAAAAAACAAGCTGAAAGAAATTTTGTATAAAACAAAACATTGTATAAAACATAAATAATAAAAAACACTGGCCATCTGATACAACTTCCATTTAGATATAAAAAATGATCAGTTTATTTCTGTTTTGGATTACTCGGTTTTATTAGCTTTCAAGGCTTTGGTAATGATATTTTACTAGATCTATGTCAATAAATTTCATTAAAGCTGCTACAAAGTTGAAGTTGAGGGACTCAAGAGACAGATGCTGGGACAGCTTATTCCTGTGTGTAGCACTGGGAGGAAATATTGCCTGAAATAAGAGGTTGTAAGAGTAGAACTGATCAGCATAGCCCTTGTGCATAATCCAAAAAATTAATATAAAAAAATGCAACATTTCACACTAATTAAAACAAGCAAATAAATTTAACGTTTCATCATCTGAAGCTCCTCTTGCTCATGAAACACAACTCGATTATATTTAAGGTGACTCGAAACATTTCACTTTGATATCTCTGCGTCGAACCACAGCAAACTCAATGCAGGGGCTTATTCCCACAAATCTGACACCAAAGATCAGTCCAATGAACCAGACTGCTGTTGTGCTTAAGAACTAACTCAAGAATGTGTCTCAGTGCTGCATAAATCAAAACCCACGCACAAGTTTCAAAGTAAATACATGCTGAATAATTTCTACACTTCGACACTCTCTGAATCTCCGCTTGCCTGAAAACAGCGGCGCTGCACCGAGCGCCTAATCTGCCTCTTCAGTTCCAACCTACATTCCTGACTAGAGGGCTGTTGTTTGAGCAGTTCGTCTTGGAAACCAATGGGGGAAAGAAGAAGGCCCCCGAAGGCATGACCTTCCCTCACTGCCACCAATTATATCAAGGCCTTATAAAATATAGATTATGTGCCATCTCAGTGCTGACATATCTAAAGGCTGGAAGCACGGGGAGTGTGCTCAGAGGCCACAGGCAGAACCCAAGGGGAGAGCAAGTTGAAAATGACAAGATGAGGAGAATACAGTAATTCAAAAGATGACCTTGATGGGAAAAACTCAGTCTGCTCCGGCTGAAAGAAGAATAAATAAATTAAAAAAAGAAGCCTAGCTTGCTTCCAAAATGATTGGTTGATCAATTTATATCCAATCAAGGCTCTAAATATTAAAATGCACTGATTACGGCGATATTCATTAACTTAAATTGCATTCTGGACCAATAACCATGTATTATTAATGGATAGGAGCTGAGTTTGGAACAATTGGCATTTAACTTTGTGTCTTAACCTTTCAACATAAATGTCAAGTCAAATTCTAATAGAAAAAAAAAGTCTGAAGTTCACCCAACAGTGATTTCATACATTTTAGCTCAAGTGTCTTTTTTTATTGTGGGGGATGGGGCGCACCTATATTCAACCCCCCAAAATGCTCTGTGAAAAGCTATCAGAGATTTTTTTTTTTTTTTATAAACGTTGATGGCAAGATATCATATTTCATGGTGCTGTATGACAGAAAAGCATGAAAAATCTGAAAGTCTGGCTTTTCTTTTTCCTTGCACACACACACACACACACACACACACACACACACACACACACACACACACACACACACACACACACACACACACACACACACACACACACACAAGAACTTATCAGTGAACGTTGTGCATCTCAAGAAAGAAAAAACACAAAACGTGCCACTGGAAGAATGTGATATAATCAGCAAGAATACAAGATAAATTTCTAACACAAGAGAGCCTTACTTCAGAGAATTGGATTTTTGTCTTCAGGTTTTAATCAGCCACAAGGTGCTGATAATATTCTGGAGTGTTGCAATTTTTTTTTGCAGCTGTGGCGTTTTATTTGCTACAGGTCAAAATTAAGAGTTGTACCAGGCACTGAAAACAAACTACAGCCAACCATTTTCCTCAAACACACTTCTGTGCTATGCTTTCCTTGGTGAAAAAAACAAAAAACAAAGAAACATTCTATACATGTTTCAGCATATTTGTCTCATTATTAGTTTGGTCAGTGGTCGAGTAATGAAGAAAAAAACCTATGAAATCATCACTTCATAGTACACTGTATACCTGTTTTTTCCAAGTCTGGCTCCTGTTTGGACCAGCCCACTGTTAAAAATAGTTTTAAAAAACTACATTTTTACACAGTACACATGAAAGGACTTCAGAAAATTTAAATCTACCCACTACTGGGAAAAAATATATCCCTGCATTGCGCCACTGTTGGGAGAATAAATAATATGAGACTGAAAGAATACATACTAAAACATTTGACGTCTTAAAAAAACCCTGAGTCAAAAGAAACCCTCCCTTTTACCACACTGAAATTTATGGACTGGGGAATCCTGCAAGAATGGCACAAAAAATAAAAAAATAAAAATGAAGGCCTGTGAAAACAGCTGCATAAAACTTTTGATTTGAAACACCTAAAAGTTTACGTCAGTCATTTCTCCAGTCTTGTTCTTCATCAAAAAGTGAAATGGAATGGTTGCAGTGAATGAGACGACAGTTTTTACCTTCAGTCTCCCTTTTCTGAATCTTCTCACACTAGGATTTTAAAACAGTCAATCAGAGGCAGAGATCGGCTCAAGATGTAAAGAATGAACGTGTCGTTATAAGGAGCTACCAGGAAGGGATGTCAACGGATTAAGCCTCCTTTGCTGCCCTTTTCACCTCCACCAATGGAGTCCTTTGTTCCGTTTTGTTCCTTGAAAGCTCGCCCAAAAAACTTCCCACAGAATCTCCTTGAGGTTTTTGTTCTTTTCAACCAGTCTTTCAAAACAATAAAACTTTAATTTCCCTTCCTACTCTCCATTGTCTGTTTTTCTCCTAAATTTTCAGCGTATTATCTCTCCTCTGGTCAGTTATCTCTCAAGTTCCATCTTTGGGGAAATCTGCGCCGCTGTGCTGGGATTACCTGTTTTCCAATTAAATCAAGATGTATTTGCCTTTCAAAAGACTCTCTTTTCTTAGTCTCCCTCCCGTTGGAATAATTGATGGAGGTCTCTGGCCTTGTGATGAATGACTTCCAAGTGGAGAGATGAAAAGAAAGATGAATGATTTCACCCCTGTGTGGACTGGAGTGGGGAGGAACAAGGAGTGCTGACATTGTGACAAATACACTGACCAAAGCAACAAAACCTGGATGAATCAGCAAGGGACGGAGAGGTGGCATGCGCTCATCGCGGCTCAACAGACGCTCACCCTGCCGGCACCACCTCCGCGCGTCTGTGTACACCACAGACAATTACCTGAGCCTTGCAATTAACTTCAGGCTTGGTGATAATGCTGACAGCTTGCCAGGAAAGGAGTGGTGGTGGAAGGAAGCCAGCCAGATAGGACTGGAGAGGATTGTGTCGGCCGCTTGTGTTTGTGCACTCTGTGGATGTGGGAAGGCCAAGAGAACAGGTGCGGTAAAGTGAGGAGATGCCCCAGGTGACTTGATGTGGACGGTGCCACCACTTTCCCAGCCAAGATTGTGAAGATGAAATAAGTTTTTCCCCACTGCTGCTTGCACAGTTTTCTGTCAATGAGCTGGGAGACAGCAAGTATTTTAAAGAAAGAATCCAATGAGCTCATGACGGGCCATCTGTTTCCGAAGACCAGTAGGTAAGTAGGGCGTAGAACTTTATACGCATCGTATGTCCCTTAGGGGTACGATAAGACTGATGGGCAGCAGCACCTACTCAGTTATAAGCATGTGTTCCCAACACAAAACAAAGAAAATCCAAGGTTATTGTGTAGCATTCTGGCTTTTTGTGTTGTGTTGATTCGCAACTTTGTTCTTTTGCAGTTTTGGCGTTTTGCACTCAACCATCAAACATTTTGTACTTTTCAGGTTTAGAGGGAAGTCGCTTCAATACAAACGTTTAAGGAATGGCTTTTTTCAACCATCTTATGTTTGGTTTAGATTAAAATTGGGATTGATAAATAAAATACGTAGGTTAAATGAAACCACCGTATGGGTGGATGTGGTTGTGTGGCAAAAAGTGAGCATGGAGGTCTGTTTTATGCTCGGTTCAGTTAAAGGTTTTAAAGACAAAAATAAGGTCAAAGGCAAAAAATTATGGTTCTGCAAGAGAAAGTGGTACCTGCTGCCTTCTCAGGCTGTTTGCAGTAAGACTGCTCTGCCTCTAGCCTACCTGTTCCTTTGACATGCTGGTCAGTTATTTGTTGCCGACTAAGGCAATATAAATTTAAAATTCAGCTAAAGTATGCAAGTAATTGTGAAGACAGGTTTAACCGGTTTAAAGAAGTGAAAAACCTTATCTGTGTTCATAATAAATCATCTTTTTGTTAAATTATCCTTTAGACCAATACAGTACACCAATGCTACACCAATGAAAGTTGGTGTCTCGCATGTCTTAGATCTGTCCCTGCTGGAACAAAGCTGGATTAATGATTCAATTACATTCTTAGTGTCTTACCATGTTCTATGGAGGCCTGGTAAGCAGCCCTTTATTTGATTCAAGTGATGGAGGCATCTAAAACGTGCAGGACACAGGCTCGAGGACTGGATTTGGAACAGCTCTGCACTATAGTTTCCACATACTCTGCAACACACGAGTGTCAAACTCAAGCCCTGAAGGGCTGTTGTCGTGCAACGTTTAGATGCGTCTTGGCTTCAACATGCCTGAATCACATTATGAAATCATTGGCATCCTCATGTAGAACCGGACTGCAAGCTGTGGAGGTAATTTAGCCATTTTATTCAAAAGTGTTGGATCGTGGACACGTCTAAAAGTCGCAGGACGTCGGCTCCTTAAAGACTGGAGTTTGACACCCCTGCTGTAACATCAATAATCTGTTTGCTTCTACCGTAATTTAATAGAAGAGTAAAAAATACCAGTGACCCAAAAGTATGCTGCTTGCTACTGTGCTGCACTGCTGGATGGGCTGGAAATGTATCTCAATTCATGATATTACTTTTGAGTGAGGCCCACGGCTGTTACATCCAAAGCCCAGAAAAGAGTCACTAGAGGAGAAGTGCTGCTGTGCTGGGCTCTGTTCTGGGCTGTGTGCTCTTCATACCCAGGGGCGATGGATGGATAAAAAGGTTTGAACTGAGCAGGCAGAGCTAGGGACCGAGAGCGGAAGATGAGGGGAATGAGGGCTCAGGGGTATGACGAAGGCAGATCCATTTAGATTAAGCGGCTTTAATATCCTCAAATTTGTCCAAGAAAAAGCAGTTTGCGCTGACGCCGTCCCGTCTTATTTGATTGTCCGGCACAGTTCAGACGATCTCAAATGATGTGGCTTTAAATTGTTACTCTGACAAGGCCTGCATCTCTGCCGTTATTTCAAAAACACAACAAATTGTACTCTGAATTCAGTGATGTCTAAACTGAGGCCCTTTACAGCCACTTAAACGGGTGTAGAAAGCAAATCTAGCAGCCTGTCCAAATAAAGCACTCCCGCGAAATATGCCGAGTCACTTTTATTAAGTTTAAGTCTCCTGGAGAATGAAGACAAAATTATTATACATGTATGGAGTCCTGCAGAATATACTCTATTTATGAGATTTCTTCTTTAAAGACTTAATTTGCTCTTTAACTGAAATGTCAGAGGAAAAACAAATAAAAAAAATATATCGTTCAAGCTAAATTATCTAAAAAAAAACCCATCATTGTAACTTGAGACTGTAAGTCTATATTCAACAGAAAACATGAGATACCCTTATGATTCATACAAAATTATGATATTCTGGAAAGGTATGGCAGGCCAAAGAATGCGTTTATGTTTTTCTTAAATGGAACCTGCTTGACACTGACTCTTGTATATTTGGTAAAATCTACTAATTTAAATTTTAGAAATGTAATCATTCATTCATATGTTTTTTTTTCTTCTTGCATATTAGATTTTGTAAAGTTCAGTAAAGTTACAACATAACAAAAAGGGAAACAAAATAATATAGTTCATTCATGAACCAAATCATTAAAGTGTTCCTCCCCCTTCAAACGTTTTTGTTTGGCACTCTGTCGTTTTCAGTAGTAGATACTCTTATGGTCACACTTGTCTTGAAACCTGTACAAATTACACTAAACCCGTAATAAAAAAATGCACAACAGGAATAAACATACCCAATTGTTATTAGCTGCTAAAAATATTATGGTTCCTTAAAAGTCACATATTAAATCAATAAAATGTGTTTTTTTTATTGAAAAGCAGCATCATTTTTGTCCTTATTGTGATTAAAAATTATATACCTGTTGTAAAGCAAATCATAAACTTTTGCCTGGGAACCGCCTGGACTTACAGAGTTGTGCGGTTGACCTTTAGAAAGTGGTCAGCTTCCTTCATAACTTGCTGTTCAACTCGGTGACCAACCATCGCATTGTAAATGACGGCCCTAAATGTCACCACAGTTGTTCAAACACCTTGGGATCTTAAACATCTTGTCACACTGATTATTAAGCTCTCAAATGCAGATATTTCTCGACATATTTGGATTTGGACCAGCCAGTGATAAAACACTGCAGTTGCGGGCGTGAGCCAAGAGAGGAAACGATGGAATATGGTTTCATACCCGTGAGGTATTCTGGGTCAGGCACAGGGTCTGACAGCTCCTCGTGGCACTGGACCTCCGTTGGCACCGATGCCACCACCATGCCATCTGGGAGCTGCTGCTCAATGCCTCGGGCAAAGTTCTTCTGCCTGGTGAAAAGACGGACAACAGGAGGTTACTTTTTTTTTTTTTTTTAAGAGTTCAGTGGAGCAACATGATAAAGAAGAAAAGAGGGTGCTGGAAGAGGAGCATGTTAAGACATTGACACAAGAGTGGTTATGAGATGGGGGCAGAGAAAGAACATCTATACTGCATGCAAACACTTTTGTCGTGTGCATATTAGTAGCAAAGAAAGTTAAATACTTCTGGGGCGTGTGGGGGGAGTGTTATGTCCTTTTATCTGCTTTATAGGCATTTTGACAAATGATAACCAGGTGGCCAAGGTAGCACTGATTAAAAAATAAATAAATAGTTATGTCCAAAACACGGAAGTGTCTGGTTCTGTCAGAGCAGACGGACAGATGATATGCATTATGTGAATACATGTGGAAACGCGTGTGAAGCCCAATCTTGCTCCACAGACTGGGTGACAGACTGTATATATAATTTGTTCAGTCAGCTGCCACTGCTGCCGCCTGAGTGTCAATGGTGTTAGACACTTCGAGGCATGTAGAGGATTATACAACCACAAAAGTCAACACTGGAAAAAAAAAAAAAAGTGTGAACTATTCATTTGTTTGCTATTAAAGGATGATAAACTTATTGATGCTCTCTTATTTCCCCTTTATGTTTGAGTATACTTTTGTTCTCTTTTAAACATGGGGTACTTTTTAAATTGCTATACATTAATCCCAAATCCTTGTTGGCATTTCAGATCAACTTAAAATAAGTTAGAACTCACCAATGTAACTAAATCCTTATCTTGTTTATTTTAAAAAGGTGTTATGAATATTTTGTGTGTTATTTGAGGGAATAACGTTATAATATGAAGCTCAAAAAAGTTGATTTTACATAATCCATCCCGACCACCCCCTGAGGTGTTATTTACCAAGGTCTTAGGTTTATTCTGTCTCAGCTATTGTAACCCATTCTCTTGGGTTAGTGGAGAGACTGGAGTCGTGTGGCCAGCTTAGCAACACCGTTGCTTCATGTAATGAATATTCACGACCCTCCAGTGACCCACTTTCAGACGCAACTTTCTCCATTGACTTTTCAGACTCCATTTTCATTCAATAGAGCACAAGTGAAAAAAACAACCTAGTTTGCATCAAAGTGAAATACATGCACAATAATAATAATAATAATAAAAAAAAACTACAACAAAATAGGAGAGGTTAGATAACGTATAAAAGCAGTGAATAAAACCCCCAAGCAATAAACAAGTAAACATTGTATGCAAGTGATTAAACCAAATAAAAGGCAGTTCCAGCCAGTATCATCTTTAACCTCTGTAGCCGTTGGAGGCGGCAACTGAAAAGGACTTAAATGTAAGATTAATTAATAAGTCTGCAAGATACTTAAGAACAATTTCATGAAGACAAAGCATTCAAGTCAAAGCATTATTTAACTCTAATAGGACGATGAATTTTGAAGGCAATAAAGTTAACACAGGTCAAACCCAATTTACAAAGACTTGCAATAACCTAAGCATTAAGACTTTAAAAAAAAAAAAAAGCCCATATCATCCATACATGTCTGATGGAAATGCTGGTGCTGCTGTATGCCCCTCCCTGTCCGTAGATCTCACACACCGCTAGTAGTGATAGATGCAAGAGTACCATTTCTTTTTATTGTGTTGTCTAAGGTAACTGACATGCAAGCTCCTAAATGGGTTAAAATTCAGTAAAACTTTAACTAGACACCAGAAAAACAAACAAAAAAAAGTCTACAACAACAACAACAACAACCCAAAGTCCTATTTGAGTTACTTTTACTCGCTCCATGGATGGATGCAGGAATAAGGTTGGAATAGTGGAAAAACGAAGAAAGAAAAAATCCACATAGGAAAGTTTATTTGTACTGCTACAGTAAAAAAAAAAAAGTATTTAGGGTGTCTTCACTCACTACGTCTGTTTTCTTTTGCAGCAAATGACTCCTGCTTGAACTCCCTAACGGGGCCCATTTCATCACCCCCCACTTACGGTGCCGGTTAGGGTCACAACAAGGTTTCAAAGCATAACAACTTCAATAAATCAGTGGCTTAAGTCCTTCAGCTGTCTCAAGACCACAGCTAATGAGGAAATATCTTCTTCTTTTCTCCTCTAGGAAACTGCAGTCATTATCTTCACTCCAGGCTTACAACTTACAAACGCCCTTTGTAACCTTGTACTGTACTTTTTTTCATTTTTTTTTCACAAGTAATGTTTTATTGAATATTTCAGTTCAATGTTGCATGAATAAGCATGTTCTTCCTGCACACTATAGGGCGAGGAAGGCAAAAACTGTATGAAATACAATATATCTTAGGAAAGAAGCTGTGCCATGCTTTGCTGTAACATGACTTTCATGATCACAGTTAAGTTTGTACGTAATAATTTGTAGCCGATAAATGTGCCACAAAGTTGACCAGAGTGAACAACTTTATCCCGACTACTGTTTGATGTAGGAGAGGTCCATCAGAGGTTTTTCTGCAGTGGGGGGGAGTGACTGTTGCCATTGGAAACCAGCCTAATGAGAGTAGTGAGACTGAATACAGACCATTACAGCCGTAAACCTGAACCCATGGCTTATAAGACATTAAACTGCCTTGTAAAGCTAAAGGGCAAGAGCGGTATAATAACTTTTTGCTGATTTGTAATTGGAGGTAATCAGTCTTGCATATTAATTTGACCCAAGCTGCTTATAAACGCACAGCCTTAAGATTGTGTGCCTCTTCTTAATTGGACATTTCGTAAGCAAACTGTAAACAGTTTAAACCAATTTGCAAGTCGGTACCACGATCCAGTACGGACGCGCACGCGGTTTTTCCATTTTGAAACAAAATCGTTGACATCTATCAGTCTGGAACCGTTTACAAAGCCATTTCTGCACAAATGCAGAAAACATGGAAAAGTTGTGAACCTTCCCACCACTTGGCTGACCAACCAAAATTACCCAAAGAGGACATGGAGTACTGGAGATTCCTCTTGTCTCATTTAAGGTTGGTGTGTTCATGATTTATGTACATAATATTCCAAGACAAAATTTCAGAGAAGTAGTTTCCTGTGCTGTAAACATTTTATACTAAGTGTATGTTAATTGTAGGCACCCCTAGTATTACGTTTTTGAACATACATGAGTGGGCAATTAAAATGCACGGAGGATTTTTCAGCTTCACACTCCACCTACTTCTGTTGTTAATATACACTCCATATAATGCTTCATTTGATTCATGCGGCGTCTGACGGGGGCTGAGCTGTAAAAACAGCACACACAAATATTTACAAAGCACAAAGTGATGCCTTTGGGAAAGTCACAGCGTTGGAACAACAGAACCCACAGGCTGAAGCGAAACGCTGGTAGAAAGGCCGTGTGCAATGTAACATTAAAATGCCTTTGAGATTTTACAGACACGGTGTGGCTGAGGGTGAAACGGTAATTAAGAGAAACAAAGCCGAGTGTTGATCGGACAGACTCCTTTTCATGCAGCCCAGACATCTTGACTGAACTACATGTAAAATTACAGAGAAACAGGGAAGTGACATATCCAGAAACAGACGCAGTTAAGCTTTTGTAAGCTTTATTTGTCAGCTCAGCGTCACAGATGACTGCCGGCGTGCTCGATTCCATGAACTGAAGCCCCGGTGTTTGCTTGAGGTTCTTCACTTTAGACCAGGGGTGCCCAAAGTCGGTCCCTCGAGAGCCGGCATCCTGCGTGATTTAGTTCTCTCCCTGGTTTAACGCACCTGGATCAAATGATGGCTCATTAGAGGAATAAGAACAACACTGACATGCTGAAATGGTTGTCATTTTGTGTGCAACTTTAAGGATGCAAGTAGGATTTATCAAATCATACAACCTTAAGGCATTTAAAACCCAGTTAAAACTGATGAAGTAATTTCTTACTGATTATTCTTAATCTGCTACATGGAAATGTGGTTATCTGACTACAATAAATAACATCTAGTAGCAAAAGGTCTCGCATAGTTATTTTGGTTTTTGTCATCAGCCACGGCCTCTCATATTTTACGCAGTTGACTCTTCCAAATTAATATGTGAAACACATTCAATCATAAAATTTAGTGCAAATACACGAGACCTGTGTAATTTTATGATACAACATCTCAGTGTTGATTTAAAAAGACCTTGTTACATTCTTTTATTTAGTTTATTGGCACTTAGTGGAAGGAGGCTAGAATGAGTGGCAATTAAATCAAGAACAACCGTTAATGTACACTTGTGAAAAATTATGGGTAATTTTAGCCATTTAGTAAAATGTAGGCCAATTCTTATACTTTGATCCACTTTAAAGCATCATCTTTTTGACAGGTTGTGAATCCCTATCAATCAGTGAATCTGTATTATTTTAGTGGTTCAGTGATGAAAACAAACGCTTCCTCGTTGATGCCGTTTATGTAAATTGTGCCGTTTGACACCAAAAGCGCGGTTTGACTTGTTCCTCCAGAGTCTGCTTTTTGCTGATGAATGTGGCAGAGAGGGAATGAGAAGAAAAGGAATAAAAAAAAAATAAAAATGCTCCCCTGACAAAAATATAAAAGAAATTTTAACAATAACACTGCTATGCTTGATGCTTTTACAGTGGCTTCACTCTAAAACTCTGTTCAAAAGGTGCAACTGTAAATGCTCTTCACAGATACTGACTTGCGCTGCGTACGGAAAATATTCACAGCACTCCACCTTTACCTCGGCACGTTAAGTGGAGACGCCGACATGTAAAGAAGAGCCACTGAAATCAACCACGACTCCTAGAAAATCTTCTTGAACACACCTCAGAAAACTAAGGCGTGCCCACATGCGACAAGGAAAGGCGGAAGAGGACTCTAGTTTTAGGTTAGCTGTCTAAACGTATGTTGTTGTTTTTTTCCTGGACTATGCTATACGGCTCATCCGCTTGCACTGAAATATAAGTTATGCGTTGCTAAATTTGCAGCCCAAAGCAATCACAAACGAGGCTGGCTGGGATTTGATCACGCTGGAGTCAAACATCTGTCACTTCCTGCTGAAAGTATTTCTGCATGATTTCAGCTGTCATTTTAACAAAGCACATAAATAGGGACTGTAATGACTGGATCTCGGTTGTTTTGCTGAAGATGGTGATTTTTTTTTTTCTTCCCCTCTTAGAAGCATGCTAAGTGGGACACGAGCTGGGTTCCATTCAGTGCATTCACGTCTGACAATTTTCACTGTTAATTTTGTTAGAGGATGACATGTAACATTTAACAACCATCTGGCACTGTGAAGATGTCATCATTCATTTCTCTTTTGGAAGTTCACAGAACTTTTTCCTTTTTTTACAAAACTGCCAGAAGGAAGTGAAGCTTTCTTTCCTTTTTTTTTTTTTTTTTTTAAACAGGACCAGCAGAAAAGCAGGCACCTGTTTGATAAATTATTTGAATGCAAAATGTGACAAAGCACTTAGATGGTTTTGATTCATATCGGCCGTCCTGTCGCTATTGTGTGCTATCCTTACAGTGATTCCCTCGACAACGAAGCTCAATAAGAGACAATTAAAGCTACTAGCTAACCCCCCTCCACCTCTATTAGTCTACAGCAAACACATTTTATGTTTTGATTAAGTGAGAGTAAATGAAGGAATTCCTCGAGGGTGACATGCAGGGTGTGGTGCTGCGAGCTAAAAAAAGGTTTTGGAGTAATAAAAAAAAAAAAATGCTCTCGCAAAATAGTTTGGGGTTGGGGGAGCTGTGTCAGGTAGGAGCATTGACTTAATCATTGATCCCAAGCAGCAAGCAGAATGAGAACAAGGGGCACTAAAATATTCATTAAAACCTGCTCTGAGCTTGTCGAGAGAGAGAGAAAGAGAGAGAGCAATAGAGAGGAGAGGAAGGGGAGGACAGTTAGGAGTAATGAGAGGAGGTTAGCTTTTTAACATCTCATTACGGGGAGTCCACCGGCTCCCACTGAGACAGGAAGACAGAAACCCTGTCAAAGCGTTCTGTAATTTGAAGCCGGAATCACATCGAGCCCGCCACTCCCGAGATGTCACCCTGGTAAGACCTTCTTTCAGGAGGGAAACGGCTGAGTTCCCTCTCAGGTTGCTTTGTAACCAAAGTCATCCTGTGTCCCCCCCGCTTCCCCACCACACCATTCTGCTCGCCAATGTCAGAAAATCAAACAAATAAACCTCTTATTTTTATTATTTTTATGAAAACAACAACAACCTTTCTGCAAAGGGAGGTTGGGATAGATTTCCCTTAGCAAAAGACAGAACAAACATGAGAAGCATTTCCAGGGCTGGTGCGCTTCAAAGATGGACCATAAGGGATACTTGCTGGGGAGGGAGAATCAAACCCGCTCTGTGTGCGCGAGTGCCAATGCTCTGGAGGGTCGGTGCTGAAAGAACTGTGACTGCGTGTGTGTGTGACTATGCATTTATGTGCATAGTTCAACATCCTGGCTATTTTGTCTTTGTTGGTGTCATGTCGACGGCCACCTGCTCACACCACTTGCTGCTTCTCCATCAATCCCCCACCCATCTCACACTTGATGCTCCTGGCAGTCAAAGAGAAAAGCACACTAGGGGCACAGAGCTGATCCATTACTACACACACATATCCTTGTACTTCCATCCATACACACACACACACACACATGCACAGCCAAAGAGAGAGGGCTATGTCCCAAATAAATAAAACATTACAAGCAAAAACACTGACTTTGACTGTTTACATTTTTTTTTTTTTTGCAGCTTTCTGCAGATGGAAATGGGATTTTGTTTGAAAAGGGAGTTGGGGTGAAGAAAAGAAAAGGTAGGAGAGTGTACAGAACAAAAACAAAAAAGGAGCACACACAAAAAAAATAAAAAAAAAAAAAAAAAAGCAATCGAGACTATGGAACAAACCCAAAAAAGTAAACATTGTGATATTTTAGAAGTGAAAGAAAACCATAAGAACTGGGAAACCTCCATCCAGAGTTTAAACAGTATAAAGTGTCGACTTCTTTTTGTGAATGATGGGAGGCAGATGCTTTGTGCCACTCTTGCTCAGTGGGGTGGGGGTTTTTGAAGAGATGCCAGTGAAGATCACATAAAGACTTTCTTTCTCTCCCTCTGTTTCTGCTTCCAGTTCTCAAGGACAAACAGGGTTTCTAATCAGACTGTGTGTGAATGCTGTCTCACTTGCTTTTTTGTAACTAACGAAAAGTTAATGCCTGTCTGCAGCCTCACATTTTTATTACATATAGTGGCTGCAAAAAAGAAAAATCAACTTTTCAATAAGCTTCTCTTAAAGTCTTTTTATAAGAGCATAAAGAGGATGTGAGGTGTTTATTTTTCACAGCTCATTCAAATGAAATGAGAACACATCAAAAAACATGGTGCGCTGGTTGTCAAGTGACATATTTTAGGAGAGCACTGCCATTAGGATTAATTGACATAAGCAACACTTCAGTCTTCTCAGCAGGAACCACATTGTCTAGCTCTTCTGTCTAATGGTGGGATCATGCCTCTAACCTCAGCAGGAAGCAGCAAGGTGGTGGGATTCTAATTTGATTTTTTTTCCTCTCTCAAGAAATGTTGCAGCTTCAATAACTCCTAATAAGAAACTAATTCCATTTCCTGCAAACAAATTACTGTTAACCAATTTTCAAAATATACATCCTGGTTTCAAAAGCACTACAAATTAAAGCTTTCTTCTTTTTTTTTTTTTTTCCCCTAGCAAAATTAACATCCATCCATCATCAACGCCCGCTGCTGAGGCACGCTCGCGTCACTGT